>NW_026881304.1:0-109061 GCF_032173495.1 Musca vetustissima | reverse complement strand
ATTATGATAAGCCTGAAATTAATATGAATGTCAATGATATTAATAATTTTTTTGCGCATAATAATTCCTTGTCCGCGGGTGAAATTAATTTTAATGAGTTCCCTGACACTATGCCTTCATTCTCTTTTCGGTGTGTTTCAGACGTTGAGATTTTCGAGGCTCTTGCCAATATCAAGTCTAAATCGGTTGGTGTTGACGAAATACCGATACATTTCATCAAGTTGGTCTATCCGTATATATCGAACTATATTTCACAGTTAGTGAATAATATACTGACGAGTTCAGTTTTTCCTCAGGCATGGAAAATAGCTCGGGTGGTGCCCATTCCGAAATTGAAGAATATTAATAGCCCCACATTTGCTTTTGAAGGCCACGGATTTTATTCGGCAAAATATTAATGAGGGCAAAGTAAATGTATTGGTATCTCTTGACATTTCAAAAGCTTTTAACTCAGTAAATGTTGAACATATGATTACTAAACTAAGGGAAAAATTCAACTTTTCAGTAACCGCATGTCGACTAATCCACTCATATCTTACAGGGAGATTTCAATTTGTTGATGTTAAAGGTTTTCGGTCTGAAACGGTTCCACTTTACAATGGTATTCCACAAGGTTCCGTATTAGGTCCTCTACTGTTTATACTGTATGTAAATGATTTACACGAGTATGTGGAGTCGGAAACTTGCAAAACATACCAGTTTGCCGATGATATATTTCTGATATTTACTGGGTACAATGATAATATATCTATAAATTGTCTCACAGTAAACTCGTCTAAAACGAAAGCAATGATGTTTGGTATGTTTAAAAACGTCTTTCCTGATCCAAATATTAAAATTTGTAATAATAAAATTGACTTTGTAACCCACCATAGACTATTGGGCGTAGTTCTTGATAATGAACTATCGTTTCGGCACCATGTAGATACTTTATCTGGTAGAATTTGGGGATCACTAAGACAAATTTATGCATCAAATATATATATGCCTATCAATATTAAGAAGAAAGTAGCTCATGCTATACTGTTGTCAAATATCCTGTATGGTATTGAAATTATATCAGGTTGTATTGGTATAAATCTTGCTCGGTTACGTAGGACTTTGAATGCTGTTGTGCGTTTTATATATAATGTTCCAGTCAGAAGACCTATATCTGAATATGTAAAACGCTTTTTAGGTTGTTCTTTTTTTAATTTCATTTCTTATCGAAATATACTGACATTTTATAATATAATAAAAACTGGCGAGCCTAAACCATTAACCAGCACGTTTTCTTTTTCACATTCTTCGAGAAACCCTCAAGTGGTGATACCAAGAATTTATAAATCCATTTATGCAAGATCATTTGTAGTTAGGGTAGCACGATGTTGGAATTTATTGCCATATGATCTAAGAATATTCTCCCATTCTAATAATGTGTTTAAAAGAAAACTTCATCTATATTTTGGTTTACTGCAATGATTGGTGGTTTTGAAATTTATTATTCTTCTTTTTACTACTGGTTTACTGGACATAATCTCATCTCTTTTCTTATTATTGTTTGTATTTTATGGCTGGGGAGCCAAGAATAATTAGAATAATTAAAAATTTAAATTTTAGTATTTTATAATGAATATTAGTTTTTATAAGCTCGGGTTTGTTGTTAACTACGTAATATTAAATATGAATAAATAAAAATAAAATAAAAAAATAAAAAAAATAAAATCAATAAATAAAATTAGGTGGTATATGTTTCGTGAAATCGGTTCAGATTTAGATATAGCTTCTATTTAGTATAGGTTGCAGAATGACATGTTTATGGATCCAATTTCATTTTACTGGTCCAGTAAAAATGTGACGTCTGTGAGGATTCATCTGTTGAATATACCCAAAGTGGTGAAGGGTATCATATAGTCGGCCCCGTCCGACTTTACTACTCTCCTTACTGGTTTTTTTCTGAGGCCTAACCAAGGCGTCGATTTTTTAAATATTTGTTTTTTTTTTTTTGAGGCCTAAAAAAGGAGTCGATTTTTTTAAATATTTTTTTCTGAGGTCTACAGAAGGCGTAGATTTTTAAATATTTTTCTGTAGTCTACAGAAGACGTAGATTTCTTGGTCTACTGAAGACGAAGATTTCTTGGTCTGCAGAAGACGTAGATTTTTTAAAATTTTTTCTGAGGTCTCAGCAAGGCGTAGATATTTTAAATAATTGTTTATGAGGCCTAACCAATTCGCAGTTTTCTTAAATAATTTTTTATGAGGTCTAACCAGAGCGTAGATTTTTAAAATAATTTTATAACCCCAAGGCATAGATTTTTTATACCCTTCACCACCAACCAACTCACAGGCAAAAGGAAACGAGATAGACACATGGTTCCGTCTGTCTGTCCTTCGATGTATTTTTGTGAACAAAATCCGATTTGGATGAAATTTGGCATAGGTCACTTATTTGTCCCAAGGACAAACCCTATTGAAATAGGGAAAAATCTGTTCAGATTTAGATATAGCTCATATACATAGTTTCGTCCGATTATATGTAAATTGAGCACCATAATGCCGATACTTGTCCGATTGAGACAACATTTTGCACAGATTACCGAATCAGGTCCAGATTGATATATGGGAAGTTTTGTTGGAATCGGTTCATATTTAGATATAGCTTTTAAATATAATTTCGTCTGATTTTCGTAAATGGAGCACCAAAAAATCAAACATTTTGCACAGCGTACTAAGCGTGGTCAGGTCCAGATTGATGTATGAGAAGTTTTGTTGGAATCGGTTCATATTTAGATATAGCTCCTATATATAGTTTCGTCCGATTTTACGCAAATGGAGCCCCAAAAATGCAAACATTTTGCACAGCGTACTAAATTAGGTTCAAATTTGTGTATGCGAAATTTCGCAGGAATCGGAATAGATATAGCTCCCATATACAGTTTCGTCCGATTTTATGTAAATGGAGCATTGACATTCAATTTTTCAAAAATTTCAGATTGGTATGTGTATGGGTTGTTTTAATGTGGTTCAAATATGTATGTGCGCAGTTAATTTCGTCCGATTCCATTTCAATGGTCCTCCAAAGATGCTATGCCTATTGTATAAAAATGATATTGTACATATGAGCATCTCTTTTATGTACCCAAAAAGGTGAAGGGTATCATATAGTCGTCCCCGTCCGACTTTTGAACTTCCTTACTGGTTATTAATTATTTTCTGTTAGGTTCGTATTATTTTTCTAAAACCCCCCACGAACTTAATATGCCAATGAATTTATTTATCCCATTAACCCGGCATTTTCAACTCTCAAAATATTGAGGTTTTTTCAAAAAATAACCTCTTCTGAAAAGAAGTTAATTTGAGGTCAATGAATTCATAAATTTGATACCCTAACTATAACTTAATTAGAATCTAACATAAACTTTAAAATATTGTGTTTTTTTTTTTTTTTTGCTCTTTTCTCTCTCAATGACTTCATGTTAGCAAATGTAGATGAGAAACCAATATATTTTATAACTTGTTCAAGCGATGCAGCAACTAACTAAGTTCAGAGCACAGAATACCCAACTGCCATCGAAGCTCATTTTAACATACAATGCAAAAAAAAAAAAAAACAAAAACAATCGAAGAACAACAACAATGAGTGCAAGAACACAAGCCAAAGTTATTAGACTGCATAGCTAAGAGGCTATCAAAACGCCATTCTTGTAAAGTATCATGAAGTTTTTTTCCCACTTCCTCTATTTGTACGACCACTAGTGGGTTGGTATATTATAACCACGTTCCTGGATTCTTCATATTTCTTTCTTCACTTTAAAGAGGGGGTAGGAGAAGGTTTTGTGCCTCTTGCTCTGTTTACTGATGTCCAATCTTTTGTTTGGTACCAAGTTTTGGTGTTATGGGGTTTCTTGGGTTCATTGTGTGTGTATCAGTGCCTGTGCTCCAAACATTTTGTAAAACTTCTATTGTTATTCTTCGTAAGAAGTTATCAGATATTTAAGACGATTTGTTAGTCCCAAAAATTATGTGAATTCTTCCTGTAAAACTATGTTTGTTTTTTTGGAGAGTTGCAGAATGTTTGTTTGTATGTGCTTAGGAAAATTGGAATAGACATCCATAAAGTTATAGCATTTAATTTTATTTTAAATACCTACCATTTAGGGATGTAACACCAGGATAGATCCAAGAAACCGGTTGATAGTTGATACGATTTTTACAACTTTAAAATTACGTCTTGCCAAATTTCCACAAAATATTCAAAAACAAACAAAACAAATTCGAGCATATCTATGACATATCAGGTTTGGACGGATGAATTACTGCATTATACAGAATATTCGTTATAGGGACGTTATATGGTGTAAGATTTTCCACATCTGTGGTATGGTTGACAAACAAATACACTGACATCTGAAATGGACCAAGAAAAGCGCCTAACTAAGGCGTATTTCTTTTAC
Source organism: Musca vetustissima (assembly GCF_032173495.1). Classification (NCBI taxonomy): domain Eukaryota; kingdom Metazoa; phylum Arthropoda; class Insecta; order Diptera; family Muscidae; genus Musca; species Musca vetustissima. The sequence goes on along the minus strand of NW_026881304.1, from coordinate 104,628 downwards.
TAATTTTTTTCTGGGGTCTAATCAAGGCCTAGATTTTTTAAATAATTTTTACTGAGGTCTAACTAAGGCCTATATTTTTTTAATAATTTTTTTCTGAAGTCTATCCAGTTTTTTCTGAGGCCTAACCAAGGCATAGATTTTTAAAATATTTTTTTTCTGAGTCCTAACCAAGGCGTAGATTTTTAAAATATTTTTTTTCTGAGTCCTAACCAGGGCGTAGATTTTTAAAATATTTTTTTTCTGAGTCCTTTTTATTTAAATTGTTTTAGAATTATTCTCTGAGGCCTAATAATTTTTTTTCTGGGGTCTAATCAAGGCCTAGATTTTTTAAATAATTTTTGCTGATATCTAACTAAGGCCTAGATTTTTTAAATAATTTTTGCTGATATCTAACTAAAATTTTTTATAATTTTTTCTGATTTTATGATTTTTTTAAAATATTTTTTTTTTCTGGGCCTCACCAAGGCGTAGATTTTTAAAATATTTAATTCTGGGCCTAACCAAGGCATAGAGTTTTAAAATATTTTTTTCTGGGCCTAACCAAGGCATAAATTTTTAAAATAGTTTTTTCTGAGTCCTAACCAAGGCGTAGATTTTTTATATAATTTTTTTCTGAGTCCTAACCAAGGCGTAGATTTTTTATTTAGATTTTTTATATAATTATTTTCTGAGGCCTAGCCAAGCCTTAGCCTTTTTATTTAGATTTTGTAAATTATTTCTTACTAACCAAGAATTAGTTTCTTTAAAATAATTTTTTCTAGACCCTAATCAAGAATTAGATAATTTTTAAAATTTTTTTCATTTTTCTTCTAAGGCCTAGCCAAAATTAGATTAATTTTTATAACTTTTCTGAGGCCTAACCACGGGGTAGATTTTTTAAATAATTTATTTAAACTCGCTTTCCCCTTGTTTCAATTTCGCACACCACTAATAGACATCTCAACATGATAGTAACTTTCTTTCCAACAACTTTCTTTTTTTGTTCTCCTGTAAAACTATCTAATTGCGTATGACTTAATGGGCGTAATGCTACTGCGTATGGCGAAGTGGAATGAGAACTGCATAAATTTTAAACTTCTTTCTAATTTTTTTGTTAGCCTTGTGTTGTCTTTTTTTCTCACTTATTTTCAGTTTCAAGTTATGCCAGTTGAATGCATAGTTTAGGGCCCAGCTATTGCGTACAGAACAAGCAACATTGCAATGTTGGCTGCTGCAGTTCGTATATTAACACTTATCGTGATATTTTACATTTTGTTGGTCATATTTTTTGTTGTTGTTGGCATTGCATCTAAAGTTGCTGAAGAATTTTTCCATTCTTTTGTTTCAACTTTTGTGAATGGGCAATAATTAAAGAATCGTTGTCGTCGTACAGATTCCCGCTTGTTTGCTGATGCTGCATATCTCTCTAGGGGGGACAAAAGTTGCCACAAACTGCCAAGCAGAGATGGCCGGTCAGAAACAGTGACGTAAATGACATATTTCTATAATACATCTCAGAATATGATAAAATTTTTTGGTTTTTGACAAAATAGCTATTTCCATTAATCAATTGGGAAATTACGCACGCTTTACTCATATCCATATAAAATGTCAACATTTTCTTCTCAAAAAAATTTAAAAATTTACATCAGTTCTAGTAAGGAATAGTAAGATATATGTAAAAATAATATATATTCTGAAAATAACTGTATATGGTGATAATATTGAAATAAATGACGTTTACTACATTTATTACATTTTATACAGGTATATGACGTTTTCGACGTTTACACCTTTTTGACAGTCGAAAACCTAAAAATTCGTCACAAGGACCATCCCTGCTGCCAAGTATTTTGAAATTTATGAACATTTCTTCTAATATGATAATTTTTTTTGTAAATGAATGGGAAATTTAGAAAACGATGTAAATTAGAATTTAATTTATTGTTAATAAATAAGAGTACGTAGCTTTCTTGTGAAATTATGATTTAACGTTTATGAGCAGAATAGAAGTTCAAAAATCTAATATAAGTCAGTAGGTAAGTAAGATGAGGGCCGAATATATGATATCCTTCATCATTTTAGGTACATACAAGCCATGTTTCCAAAATTATATAGTAATATATACATATTTAAACCAAACTCAACAAACTTTTCCTTCCTAGACGATTCTGGTTGTATGCCGATCGTTGGAGAACCATTGACAAAATTCGGACGAAATTTAATGTATTATAGACTTAAATCAATCCCTACACATTTCATTCTGAAATCAGACAAAATTATATATGAAAGATATATGTAAACCTAAACCGATTTAAAGTCAACTTGATACAGGTCTTTCTGGGATCACTTTGTTACGCAGCGCAAAATTGTGTCGCAATCGGAAAATCTTTGGGTATTTGGTGCTTCCTTTAGATGAAATCGGCCGAAAATATAAACACAAGTATATGCGAACCTGAGCCGATTTAAATAAAATTATATAATTATACAATAATTATTCATTCGAGTATCAATTTGTTTTTTTCGGTATGGTTGGTGTTGGGTATTTTACATGTAATCGGCCAAAAAAATATGGAAGGTATACCTAAAACCGAGAACCGTTTTCAGCAAGCCTTACCAGATGTCTTTCTAGACTCAATTCAATTTCGTGTAAATCGAACAAACGTAGGGACCTTAATGCACAATTTACATAAAATCGAATGAAAATAAGTGTGGAAGCCGATTTCAGATCGTATTTCATTAGCACATGTTAATTCAAAGGTTTCGCCAATATTGCGCCTCATTCGTCCCATATTAAACATCTTCTGGGAATAATTGCTTTTATTTACAAGAATCCCGTTGCGGAGGTCTTCGAAATTTCAGATAGGTTTTATTATTCACTTTATGTATGGTATATGTTTTTATCAAAGAAGTTTCGTATTTGATGCTGATTAAATTGATTATTCAATTCGCTTTAAATTAAATTTACAAGTTGACTCTTTGTGGGGGAGGTACCAGAAGGAGAGGACCGACATCTCCCAAATTCGGACTTGATCTAGGCTTGATAATAGGTTGTGCAAGGATTGGTTTAATTCGAATACTCCATTCGACAAATAATAATTTATAACTATTGAAAATGTTGACCATTTGTGGGGAGGTGCCACAATGTGAGGATCAATATAAAATAGGAAAAACAAGTAAGAAGAGCTATATCTAAATCTGAACCGATTTTCACGAAACTTCACACACATCACTCTAGACATAATTCAGTACGCTTTGCCAAATTTCGTGCAAATTGAACGATATATAGGGACTTGGGTCACCATTAAAATTAAATCGGACGAAAATATATATGGGAGCTATACTTAAAACTGAAACGATTTTCCCAATTTCAATAGGGTTCGTCCTCGGGTCAAATAAATGAGCCTTGCCAAATTTCATCCAATTCGGATCATAAATGTACAGGTGCTTACAATTTAACATGGACAGACTGACATACGGTCGGACATGTATAAATGTGTCTAGCACGTTTCCTTTTGCCTGTTACAAACATATGTACAAACACAGAATACCATGTATCACAGTGTGGTGAAGGGTATAAAAATTAACAATATAGCCCATATCCGATTTTATTTCTTTTTATTTTTACAAGGCGCTGCACTGCAAAAATCCGATTGGCACCAGCCAATTTTTTATCAGAACGAACTAGTTGCAATATATGAGGCTTTTATACATAATTTTGTTCCACTTCATAGTTATGATGCACCAAACACTCTAAGTCAGCCCAATTTACATGCAATTCTGCATAGATTTCCTAATGACATGTATATGGATTGATTAAAATAAGTCCATATATCCATATGGATCACATAAATTAATTTGTACGATTTCATGGTAGTGTTTCCTCTAAAAAAAGTTTCGTTTATTCTAGCGACAGGACAGGAGAGGACTTACTGTACCTTACAATAAGAATCTTAGGAGCATCTCTTTTATATACTCAAAGTGGTAATGGGTATCATATAGTCGGCCTGACCCGACTTTCTTTTTTTACTGCTGCTGTTTTGTAAGATTTGCCTCTTCATTCTATTTTACTTTAGTCTTTCTGGTGAAAGGACAAAGTGGTCCGTATATACCTTAATGCCCCTTGACCTTGACCAATTGACACCTTTTCAGCTTCCCTGAATAGTAAGCTTGGGTTCCGCTTTGAAAAATTTGAAGGTCCTGTAGATAAAAGATTGGATTAAATTTCTTCTCGGTTACGTTCCTAAAGCTATCAATAGTAGTAACTCAAGAGTGGTGACAAATTTTTTCTTAGCTGTCTCCGTTGCCCCATATTGTCCCTTATAGTAATCGTAATACAAACTCCACTACTCCTTTGGTCTTCTTAGGTACCTTTTGGTTCTGAGACATATTATATATCTCTAGCTTTGAAGCTTTCTATCCATGCAATAATAAGTTTATAGAACTTATTCTACATTACATTTAATTAAATAATATCACTTGCTTTCAAATAATATATTTACACACACAAACACATTTGTACCAATTGTATTCCCTATTTGCTCCAGATGAGTAGAAGACGAAGCAGAAAAACACATGTTTCACAATGTGTACTACGACAAAGTTAGAAAACATTTCTCCTTGTTAAACTTATTGACACTATGTCAATCCCAAGTAGGAGTAGAGAATATGCATGCAAATTAAACTCAAACATTCCTATGCTATAGTTTTCATTTAAATTCAAATAATTTATTATGTGGAAAGTAAAAATGGGTAAAATGTGCATGCAGCATGCAAAGGGTGTCACGAAGTGGTGGAGTGTAGGAGTTTTACAACATTTGTTGAATATATACGAAAATTCCCAACAAAGATGACAATGAAAACAGTATGAAAATCACTAATACTCAACTTAGATGTGTATGTGTAAGCTTTTTGAATGTAAAACTATTTCTGACCATTTCTAGTTTTGGATTTAGTTCTTCTTTTTGTGTTTGATCGTATTGTCAAGAAATTCCCATAGCTGCGTTAATAAATTGTTACTGTCACTCTGACAGTAGCAACAGCAGCAGTGGCAACAACAATGAATGTGTCATTTCAATATGTTTTCCAGAATCGAAAAACTATTTTGCATATATGTCATGCCAACCAATGCAATCATACATACAAATAAACTTACACACATACAAACGAACATATACATAAATCCTCTATATATATATATTTGTTCGAAAGGATATTCATTTTTCTTTTATATTCCCATCACTACCAGACACATTTTCGTATGGATTTAAGTGCGTATGTGTGTTCGAGTCGTTTATTTGGTTATGGGCTTTGTCTGTGGGTTTCCATTTGATATGTGGAACTGCGTCTAACCTCAATCGTTCAATGTTTGATTCATTTCAGTTTAGTTGCAGTTTGTTGTTTTGTTTTTTGGGTTTTTTGCTTTTCCCTACAAAAATGATTGATTTTTTTGTTTTTGTCGTTGTTGGTACGATTGTGGGCTAAGTAAAAAAGTGTGCTGGTTTGTCGTCTTTGTTTCTTTTTTTCGAGGGACTTTAGTCTCGTCATACTCAATGTGTTTACATTGGGATTTGGTAGTCGATTATTTGGATAGTGCACAGTGGAACAAGTAATATTCAAAAAAAGTGAGATGTGGAGGGTTGCTTTAGATATTTGCAGGCAACAATGAAAATGCAAATATTTAATATCCAAAATAGTATTTTTGTTCTTTAAAGTATTCACACGCATGATTTACATAATTTTTTGTGCGCCCAAACCAATTGTCGAAACAGTTTTCCCGCTGTAATTGATACACTTCATCTTTTTCGAACTTTTCAAAAGGATCTACGGACGACAAAAATCGCTGACTACGCATTTTTCGCATTTTTTACACCCTTCACCGCACTGTGGTACAGGGTATTATGTCTGTAACATGCAAAGGTAACGAGATAGATAGTTCATTTTGAGAATATGTATAGAATCACATTCTGAATGGCGGTTCGTCCATCTGTTGATGTAAATTGTAGCAAAATACAAAACAAAGTGTAGAATATACCCAATGTGGTGAAGGGCATCATATCGGTCCAGTCCGACTTTACTACTTTCCTTACTGGTTTATCTGTGGGAATATTGAGTGGTAAGTCAGGGATGTATTCCTCGTTCTGGCTAGTCAATATAAGGTGCCCCCTTCGGTTGGAAAATGTGGCCCTAGCTTTAAATACCGAAAGTGTAGCGGGAACTTTCCAAACATTAAAATTTTAATTTGGAAAATCTGTGCAAGTACGTGGTTCAATCGTCAGAACCCAGAATCGATAAAAACATAAAATTGGAGACTATGTCAAAAGATAGACCTATACTGACAATTTTCTGCATAGATAATAATCTAAGAATGTCATATTACAGTCACTTTATTGCGAGAACGAGCGGCATCGTTATTTGAAACCTGTTCCAAATAGTCCTCAGAAAAAAATATTTTAAAAAAGTCTTTAAAATTTTTTTTCAATATTTTTTTTTTTTTTTTTTTTTTTTTGAGGACTTTCACATGGATTTTTTAAAATATTTTTTGCTGATGACTAGGATGGGCATGGACATTTTTAAAAATATTTTTTTTTCAGAGCTACCACCATATGCGTGGATTTTTAAAAATATATTTCTTAAAAGTATTTTTAAGGAAAATCCAAGTCTATGGTAGCCTTGCAAAAATATATTTAAAAAAAACCACGCCTATGGTAGTACAGAAAAAAGGTTTTCTATACATATCAAAGCCGACGGTAGTCCTTTAAAATACTTTAAAAAAACATATATTTGAAAAAATCCACGCCAGTGGTAGTCCTTAACAAATATTTAAAAAAATCCACGTCAATGGTACTCCTTAACAAATTGTTTAAAAAAATCTCCGTCAGTAATAGTCTTAAACAAATTTAAAAAGGAAAATCCACACCAGTGGTAGTCCTTAACAAATATTTAAAAAAAATCCACGCCTATTGTAGCACGCCTCTGTTAGTCCGGACAATTTTTAACCTTTTTTGAATGAAATATTTTCTAAAAATCCAAGCCTATGGTAAAAAAATATTCTTTAAAAAATCCACGCATTTGATAGTACTTGGAAAAAATATTTTTTAGAAATATCCTATGGAAATCCACGCAAAAAATATTCTTTGATAGTCCTTGCTAAAAACATTTTTTTTAATTCAAAAAATATTTAAAGAAATCAATGCCTTAAAAATGTATTAAAAAGATCCACACATAAAAGAGTTCTTGAAAAAAAAAATAATTTTAAAAATCCAAGGTGTCTTTGAAACCTTGGAAAAATGTTTTTAAAAAATTCAGCATATGATAGTCCTTGAAAAAATATAAAAAAATACTCGGCCTTAGATAGTCCTTCAAAAAATATTTTTAATAAATCGTCTTCGATGATACTTGGTAAAAATATTTTAAAAAATCCTCGCCTTTGATAGACCTCAGCAAAAAAATTATTTAAAAAGGGAATTTTATAGCCCTTGGAAAAAAACTATTTTTAAAACATCCACGCCTATTGCAGTCCTTGTAAAAATATGGTTAAAAATCAACGCCTATAATAATCGTCAAAAAATATGCCTATAATATAATAGTCCTTGGACAAAATTTTAAGAATCCACACCAATAATATTTTTTAAAAATACACGCCTATTATGGGAGGAAACTATATATTTTACAAAGAATTCACGCTTATGAGACTTCTTTGAATTGTTACATATCTTCTATTTTGTCACCTACAACCACTGTTTTGTATCCTCCTCTTTTTGAGGTCTGACAATATATTCCACTCCATTAGTCCCAGGAAAAAAGAACACACATTCAAATCCAAATAGCAATCACATAAACTAAAACACATACGTAAGCCATCAGCCAGAACATCAGCCCCTCTGGCCATAGTTGTTGCCACACAATTGTGTGGTTAGTGTTACGTTTTGACCACGTTGGCAAAAAACAAAACAAGAAATACAAGCAAAAAAAAACAATCACAAAGTGGTGTCTACTATTGGTATTCGAATGCAAATATTAACACACACAGAGAGAAAAATAAAAACTATTTTTCAAATACAAAGTTGAAAGGTAACCAAATATTGATTTATGTATGTCAATGATTATTTGTGTTTTTAGGAGCCAGGAGTTGGGGGAACAATGTAAATACTATGTTAGAGGATATTTTCTTTTTTGCTATATCTTGGAGTTCATATGTCATTATTTGAATAACTTTTCAGGCAATGGTAATGTGTCAAAAAAATAAAACATCAACAACAATACCACTAACATAAAACAGAAGTAGAAAAAACGCACTATAACAAATTGCTTGGCCCTAAATGGAGATTTCAAAAACAAATAGTTATAGAAAACCATTTCTAGCCTTAAAGCATTTTTATGACAGTTTTATGGCAATGTTGAGTTGAGCTGTTGTTTTGTATTTTCTTTTTTTTCGTTTAGATTTTGTGCCCCTTTGCAAAGAATAGTGTCATCATCATAGGGGCTTTTGGCTCCAATAGTAGTTTTGTGTTTGCTGGTGTTCTATTACCCCCACCCTGTCATTGACACTTGAATTGGAAAACGTTTAAAAACAGAGTGACAAAGCGTAGATATCAAAGTGAAATAAATAAGGGTTATAAACGCCAGCAATTTGTGTTTGAATTCACTTGAAATGATTTGAATGTGGTTGTATTGTTCAAATTAACAACAACAGCACTACCACCAACAACAAGGATACTCAACACAATTTTTGGTGTCGACATGTCTGAATGTTTATGTCAGTCGGCCGTTTGATCTTTATTCCTTTTTGCAGGATGTCGGGTAGGTCTTAATGGAGAATGGAGGTTTGTTGGTTGGATGGCCCAGTTTATCTGTTGCATCTCAGGTGAGATTCATTTTTTTCAGTTTTAATATTAAATAGTGAAAACTTTAAAGAAATATATTTTTGAAAAAAAATCTGAGAAAATATATGGTTGCCCGAGGAAAATATTTGTTAAAAATCCAGGCATATGGTAGTCCTGGAAAAATAGTTTCTAAAAAATCCATCCCTATGGTAGTCGTTGTCCAAAGAAAATATTTTTTAAAAATCCAGGCATATGAAAGTCCTTGAAATATAGTTTCTAAAAAATACATCCCTATGGAAGTCGTGATAAAATATTTATAAAAAACAGGCTTTGGGTAATCCTGGAAAAAATATTTTTTAAAAAATTCCGTGGACTTGTATTCAATTTGTGTGTCACCATTCCGTTGTTGTTGGTTTAGAAATTGGTGACGGACATCTATATGTATTGTTCTGGAATGATAGCCACGCGATTGTATCATCTTCTGTGTGTTTTGGCTATCATGGTATATCTTAAAATTGTTAATTGAAATGCACAATTCGTTTTACATTCGCTTAATATATATATCTTCTTTTGTTGCCTCGGTGATTGCTAAAAATGCAGCCTCTGTGCTTGATAAAGCTACTGTACGTTGCTTTTTAGCTTCCCAGGAAACAGCAGGACCAATCATAATTAAAGCAAATCCCGAGTACGATCGTCGATCGACCATGTTGTTTTCCCAATCAGCATCAGTTAATCCATAAATCTTAGAGTTGTCCTTTCGAAAAATCAGTCCATAGTTCCATTCAGATATCGATGAATTCGCTTTGCAGCTATCCAATGTTCCATGTTAAAATTGCTATTAAATTGACTGAGGAAATTTACTGCATATGTTATATCGGGGCGTGTAGACACAGCCAAGTACATTAACGATCCAATTAAAGCTTTCATTTTAAATGATTCGGATAGTGATTTCTTTATCATTTTTCGCAATTCAACATCATTTGCGATAAGCATTATTTTGTTGTGTTTTTTACTTACAAATAAACATGGGTCTTGTTGGGATGCTCGTAGTCCTAGTTCGTTCGTTCAATTTTTCCGTCAATCATATATCGCTTTAATCAACTTACATACTGGATTGCGTACTTTCTTCATATCATTAATCCACTTTAGTGAAATCCCTCTTGCCTCCTTTTTGAGTTCTATCTCAGCAATTCTGTTTTTTTTTATTTTGTTCAAAAATGTTGGTAAATAATCTGGCAGTTCAGCATAAACATATTCATTCAGATCGCCGTTCAAATACGCTGTCATAAAATCAATTTTATGTATTTCCAAATTTTGGGATGCTGCTATCGCTGACACGAGTCTTGTGATTGATGAGCGTACAACTGGCGAATACGATGCTGTAAAATCCTGCCCTGGCCTCTGGCAAACACCCTTTGACAACCAATCGTACTTTCATTTTGTTGTTGTCTTTCGTTCGAAATACTAACCTGTTGCCTATCACTTGTTAATCTGGGGGACGCTCCACAATGTTCCATGTCTTGATGACTAATTGCGCTAAGTAATATTCTTCAATCGCTCACTCCCATGTATCTTTCTCTATTGATTCCATTGTTTCTTCCGTAAATGCAATTTTTACGAATTCGCAGTCTTCAAAATCTTCTTCTTGGTCGCTTTCCTTTTATTTTTCCTCTTCGTTATTATTTAGTTCCATATTAGTTTTTGCGCTTACTTGGACGACCTCTGCGACCTTAGAATATGTGGCCTACCTATGTTCACTTTAGGAACCAGTACTATTTCGCTGTTTTTGTTTTGTCTCTTTTCGTTGCTTTTTCCATTTCTATTTCATTACCTTCATTTTCGTTGTCATTCTCATTCAATGTTTCGTTCCGTTCCATATCATTGCCTATCAATTCGGTTCTCTTTTAATTATATCATCTTCTTTATCTCCGTATGTTTCGCTTATATGTTTCAATTCAATATTGTTCTCATTCACGAATTTTATATCACGGCTTATTATTATCTTCTTTCTTTGTTGTGACCACATTCTGTACGCCATTTCTTCTTCGGAGTATCCTACCAAAATACATTCCTCTGATCTGTTGTACCTATCCTTAATGAATACATACGCTTTTGTTCATATGTTTTAAACATGGTTTCTCACCGGTCCATAATTTGTAAGGCCATTTAACGACCTCGTTGGGCATCTCCTCCTTATATACCATGAACCGTGTTGACAGCCTCGGCCCAAAAGCTGTTCGGTTTTTGCGTTTAGCAATTCCATTTTGTTGAGGTGTATGTGGCGCGCTTAATCTTCTTTTTATGCCAGCTTCCATTAAATATTTGTCGAATGGGGTATTAAGGTATTCACTGCCATTATCCGTTTGTAGGAACCTTATTTTCTTTCCAGTGAAATTTTCCGAGAAGTTTTTAAACTTTTTGAAGGCCTCCAATACATCAGATTTCTGCCTGGTAAAATAAATTTCACAATGGATGTGGAATTAGTCCTAACTCGGATGGACCGATGGACAACATCAAGCCTGCACACGCCTTTTCAACTCTGGCAAACCACCTATCATCTTTAACACTTGCAACTGATTTGTCGCCCTCGACAAATTCCCATAAGTCATAAATGTGAGCATTTAGTGGCTCAATTCGCACTTTTCTATGTCAACACGTGAGTTACTGAAACACATGGCCTCTGGGCCTATAACCTGTAGAAAAATGCAGAGCTTTGTACATTACACAGTGTATATTTATTTCAGACTAATTCAAATGTACTTAGCTTAGTGTTACATAGGTATGATCAAAAGAGAATACAAGATAAGTATTATAATAAGAATAAATGTCATCACTAAAGGGGAACATAAGTTATACATAGTTTCATTCAGAGTTGGTGAATCAACTTTGCTCAATTCAACAGTAGTCCTCAAAAAAATTTAGTAAATCCACGCATATGATACTCCATAGAAAAATATTTTTAACAAACCCACGCCTATGATAGTCCTCAAAAAGTTTTAATGAATTTACGTCTATGAAAGTCCTCAGAAAAAAATATTTTCAATAAATCTACGCACATTTTTAATCTTAATCTTAAAAAAATCGTCGTTTTTGGTTGTCCTGGAAAAACATTACTCAAGAAATTCTCGCTAAAGAAAGCCCTTGCAAACATATTTTTCAAAAAATATTAGTCACAAATACACTCTTATGATCGTCCTTGGAAAAATATTCCATGACACCTTAATACCAGGTATCCCTGTCAATTTGATATTTTACCCCCCTCCTTAATGTCCTTTTATAGCTTTTTAAGTATTGGTTTCATATTTGTAAATATATTTTATTACACATCCTATTTTTCTATCAATTCCAATATTTACACTGATCCCTGTGTAACTTCAAAAATTGATATCCCATCCGAAAAAATAACACAAAAATAATTGAATGACTTTTTTAGGTTTATTTGTGTGAATGTGTGTAAGTGTGTAATAGATTTATTTGGTATGCAATAAAAATTGGCATTTTTGCCGATTACTTATCACAAAAGTACATAAAATAAATACACACAAACACATAGAAATATAGATACAAGCACTCACACTTATGTAAACATATATTTACATAAAACTTTGATAGGTTTTTGTTTGTGTGTGTATGTTTACAACAAACATTGATTTAATTTATTTAATAGATTTCCAATCAAGTTGTCCAGTGTGAACATACACACACTGCCTGGATATAGAGAAATTGAGGATGGACAACTCGAAACATAGTGCCACATCAATTTGAATTTATTGTGTTGACATATAACAGAATTTAATCTATCTCTTTGAATAATTGTGTAAAGTGGATAGCAAAAAAGACGATGAGGAAAGAGGAATGTGGCAAAATGGGTGTCAAAAAGGTCAGGGACTGTAAAGAATTATTCAATACAAAGAAGAATTTTTGGAGGACTTCTGGGGATATAAAACCCCACAAAATCTTCGAAATATATCACAGCTTAAAATATTTTATAAAAGCTTCGCTAATGATAGTTCCGGTTTATGGAGAATCAAGAGATGTTACAATCACGAAGAAATATTTTCCAAAAAAAAAATGACCTAAGATAGCCTTTGGGAAAATATTTTCTAATCAAACCAAGGCTTATAATAATCCTCAGAAAAATATTTTCTACAAAAATACGAATAACGTATTCCTTGCGAAATATTTTTTAAAAATCTACAAACAAAATACTCTCATGAACATATTTTTAAACCAGTAAGGAAAGTAGTAAAGTCGGACTGGGCCGTCTATATGATACCCTTCACCACTATTCTACATATGTATCCTAACAGACGTAGCCTTTTTGAAGGAACACTGATATGAAATTGAACAAAATTAAATATGTGATCTTTATCCATATATAAACCGACTAACATCAAACCCATCAATTCTGCAACCTATGCTAAATATGTAAGTCGATTTAAAAAAAAAAAACTTGATCCACGCTATTTGGTATGCTGCACGGTTTAAAATTTAATCTCAATCAGACAGTCATTGATTACTTGGTGTCCAATTGCCATAAACGGGTCGAAGCTATGTTATATTTATATCTGAACCGATTTCAAGGAAACTTGTGTCAGTCGGCCTAGTTATGGACCTTTAGTACACCATTTACTTAAAATCGGGCGAATATATTTATCGGAACCGATTGTCACGAAAATTAGCACACATCATTATAGATTAATTTAGAACGCTATACCAAAATTCATGTAAATCGAAAGATATATAGGGTCTTGGCTACGCCAATTACCTTAAATCGGACGAAAATATACCTGAGAACTATATCAAAATCTGAACCGATTTTCATGAAACTAAGCACACATAATTATAGACGCAATTCAGTACGCCATGCCAAATTTCGTGCAAATCCAATGATTTTCAGGGAAATATATATGAGAGTTATATCCAAATCGGAACCGATTTTAACGAAACTTTGCACACAACATGCTTGACTTAATTCATTACGCTATGCCAAAATTCGTGCAAATCAAATGATTTTCAGGGACTTTGGTGTACTATTTACACAAAATCGGACGAAAATATATATGGGAGCTATATCTAAATCTGAACCGATTTTTACGAAATTTTGCACACATTCTTCTAGACTTAATTTAATAAGTATGTCAAAATTCGTGCAAATCGAATGATTTTCAGGGACTTTGGTGCACCATTTACCTAAAATCGGCCGAAACTATATATGGGAGCTATATCTAAATCTGAAGCGATTTTCACGAAGCTTTGCACACATCATTCTAGACCTAATTCAGTAGGCTATAACAATTTTCGAGCAAATCGAAAGATATATAGGGACTATTGTGCACCATTTACATTAATTCGGACGAAAATATATATGGGAACTATATATAAATCTGAACCGATTTTCACCAATTTCAATAGGGGCCAATAAAGTGACATGTGCCAATCTTCATCCACATCGGATCGTATATCCTTAAATATTTTATAAATAAAGACAAAATCCACACAAATGAAATAATATTTTTAAGGTAATCCTTAAAAATATGTTTATGAGTCGGAAAATTATTTTTTATAAGGTCCACAACACATCAGATAATAATTGTAAAATGTTTTAAATCAATCTTTACGTCCTTCTTGGAAAATATTTATTCAAAAATCCACACCTACGATAGTTCTATCAAAATATATTTTTAAAACATACAACCCTTTTCTAATCCTTGGAAAATATTTTTTTTATTCCTAGCCTATTCTAGTCTCTCTAGAAATATTTAAAAAAACCCATGCATATTGTGCTCTTTAAAAAAATATATTTTACTTTTGTCTAAGAAATACCTTAGAGTTCGACTACTTTAGTTCTGGGTCACCACAGAGTTCTGGGTACATCCTTCAAAAAAATCTCTCTTTTTTGTCCTTAAAAAAATGCGCCTGTTCCAGTTCGTTTTATTCCATGCCTATTCTAGTCTTTTGTATTTTTTTAAATTCCATGCATATTGTAGTCCTTGAAGTATCATTTATTTAAAAAAATCCAAGACTATTACAGTCATATGAAAAAAGTTATTTAAAGAAATTAACACCTACCTTTGTCTAGGGAATACCATAGAGTTCTGCGAAATTATTTTTAGGAAAATCCACGCCTAGTCTATCACAGAGCCCAGGGTACATCCATAAAACACATACCTCGCACAATATTCAGTTATGGTTAAATAAATTTTAAAAAATCCACTGTGTTTTTTAAATCCAAGGCTATGGTAATAATTTGATAAATATTTTTTTAACCTTGCTTATATTAGTCCTTAAAAACTATTCGTTAAAATATCCACGCCAATAAATCTTATAAAATGAAAAATGAAAAAATATTCCTTGAAAAAAGGACACTTCCTTCCCCAAAGTGACTCAAAGACAGTGTACCATTACTACAACAACTTTTTCATTAATATTTAAAAAATCTCTCTTATACACCTAGACATTGGAGTACTCCCCCCTTGAATTGCCAGCAATTGGTTAGCACTCCAATTATTTTTATCTAACACTGGAACACTCTGAAGCTAAAGTCCACTAGTGACATTTATTTTTCAAAGGATTTTATTTTTTGCACATCTTGCATTCCCACTGCCCTCCGCCCAGCATTCCTTTTTAATGTAATGGAATTTTTGTTTTTTGGCAGACATTTTGAAAGCATGTCAAAAGCACATGAGGATTTAGAAAGGGTTGGCCGCATAGTTTTTAGTTTTCTATTTTTTAGTTTTTAGAGAAACGGCCATAATTTATTCCTTTTGTGACTTCCGAATTGAATTCCAATTTATGGGAATTTAGATTTTTTTCTCCACCGTCTCTCTTTCTGTCTGTCTTTCATCGTCTGTTTGTCATTCATTGTTTTGTTTGACACCAATGGTTAGAGCGAAGTGTTGGCAAATGTCACATAAAATGATTTGTAGGATTTCGTTGTTGTTGTTGTTTTTTAGAAAATTGACCAAAAAGTTATGTTGTGTTTGTTGGCCAAAAGTTATGTTGTTGAAATTCTTGCTTTGCATTGCATTCAAATGCATTAAAGGGCAGTAGTGGTATTAAAGGAAAAGGGATTACACAGCAATATGACAGGGATAGAATAAAATTGCGGGGATTTAGGAAGAAATTTTAAAGAGGACAAATATTACAGACAACTGCTGTTATATGGGTTATAAAATAACAAAAGGGAAATATGTTTAACAAATCCACTAATAAATGTATTAAAAAGTAAGGACAGTAGTAAAGTCGGACTGGGCCGACTATATGATACCCTTCACCACTTTGGGTACATATGTATCCGAAAAAACGTCGCCTTTTCGAAGGAATTTTGCCATGAAATTGAAAGAACTTAAATATGTGATTTTTATATCTTTCTGGAACCTATGCTAAATTTCATTTCATTTGGGCAAGTTTAGAGTCGTTTGCGCACAGTGGACAGATTTGTGTAAATCGATTTAAAGCAAACTTGACACACACTATTTGGTATGCTGCACTGTTTAAACTTTAATCTCAATAAATAAGTCGAAATTATATATCGAAGCTACGAGATATCTATGTCTGAACCGATTAGAAGCAAACTTGCCAGATATTAATTTATACTAATTTCAATACGTTGTGTCAATCGGCCTAGCTGCGGATCTTTAGTGCACAATTTACTTAAAATCGGACGAAAATATATATAGGAGATGTACACATCATTCCAGACTAAATTAAATACGCTATGTCAAAATTCGTGCAAATCGAATGATTTTCAGGGACTTTGGTGCACCATTTACATAAAATCGGACGAAACTAAATAGGGAAGCTATATCTAAATCTGAACCGATTTTCACGAAACTTAGCACACATCATTCTAGACCTAATTCAGAAGGCTAAACCAAATTTCGTGCAAATCGAAAGGTATATAGGGACTTTGGTACACCATTGACCTTAAATCGGGCGAAACTGTATATGGGAGCTATATCTAAATCACGAAATTTAGCACACATCGTTCAAGACTTAATTAAGTACGCTATGCCAAATTTCGTGCAAATCGATGGATATATAGGGACTTTGGTACACCATTTACCTGAAATTGGACGAAAATATATATGGGAGCTATATCTAAATCTGAATCGGTTTTCACGAAGCTAAGCACACATCATTCTAGACCTAATTCAGTAGGCTATACCAAATTTCGTGCAAATGCATATTCTCAAAAGGAACTATGGGTCTATCTCGTTTCCTTTTGCCTGTTACAAATATATGCACAAAGACATAATAACCTGTGCTGCAGTGTGGTGAAGGGTATAAAAATCCACTAATAAATGTATTAAAAATATTAGTTACTTTAAACATTCCCACAAATTATTATTTATAAATCGGCCTCCTACTCACCCCTTTCAAAATTAATTTCACTTCAGCAATACAATTTACTGTAATGTAGAATTGTTCTATCACCTCAACCCCTCCTCCTTCTCCTCAAGCCCAATGTAAACTTCATCAACAGAGGCAGAGTGTGATAAAAATGAAATTTATGCCCTTAACTCAATATTTAAAATGTTTATTTGCCGTCCGGGGTTTTCAAAAGGCGTTCAATTAAGTTTGCCATTGATTATGCTAATTAAATATTACTTACAGCAAAACGGCAATGACAGGCAGAAAAAAAATCACGGCTATCCTTTTAATTCATTTGTAAGTCATTTAATCTATGTAACTGATATTCTCATTAAATGCACACAAATACACATACATATTTATATGGGCTGATTAAAGTGTTTACCCGGCAGTTACACTCAAACAATTATGATAGTAAATTTTGTGGTGTGAAATATATTTTCCTAAGGGGGGAGATATAGGAAGAATTATATATCTGAGATATGGGATATATAAATTATACATCTGAGGTATGGGATATATGAGATTTACTCAAAAAATGTACACTAGCTTGGGCCCATACTTCAGCTATGTCAGCGGTCTTTGCACTATAAAGTCATTACTTGTAGTATTGGTAAGCATCCCCTTTACTTCAGCTTTTTAGGTCACCTAAATGGCAAAATTGTAATGTTTTCATGGTCAAAGGCAACATTTTTTGGAAGTCAATAATTAGTCCTAATTTTTCACTATATAATTTTGAATGCCGTTTATACACTCTCCGGCATAGTTTTGAATTTAATTATTACTTTTTTGAGTCTATAATATTCTCTCTTTCCCCTTATGTATGACGGAATTTACTTTGTAACTGATCGTAATATATTTTTTACAGTTTTCATTTTTTACTTCCCAACATGACTGACTTTATTTACACCTCATAAATTACAAAATCACATTAATTTAAATCTCATTTTTTGCAAATAATCACATTTATATGTTTATTTATTATTGCCAATGGCATCGAAGCATTGAGCTCAATCTTATAAAACACGATTCAGTCTCTCTCATGTAATTATGCCGATGACCCACACACACTTTTACGCTGCAGAAACAAAACAAACCCGCCAGCTCAAGAGGACATTAAAGGCGACAACTACACTGGCAATAATGTTTGGCCCTTTTTCAACTGTAATACTTCTCCTCCAACCCTTGACATTATTTTCTGGAGTATACCATGTTTTTCTACTTTAATTTAAATTGCAACATAATATACATATCTACATACGCATTATATTTGAGTAGCTAGGTAGCCTGATGTGTATGCAGTATGGGCAATATTGGATTACATGTATATGTGTGTATATACATTATGCATTCTCATTATATCTACATTATTTACAATGTCAACATGCACACATATATACGATATGTATGTATATGGAGTGCATGATGCCCCGGACAAATACATGTTTACCCATTTAGCCCTGCAGTCAGATCAACATTGACAAAAATAACATGGACTTGACTTCAGACAAATAACCACTACCACGAGTGTCATTGTAACCAACACCACATGCAACCATTACTAACACAATTTGCCCGTTGCTTTTTGCGTCCTGCTGCACTTTCAACATTGCCCTGAACCCCCTTCCTAGTGCCCACACACACAAATATGTGATCTTTAATTAAGATAATTTACATGGAGGTGTCCCAGCCCATATAGAGTGTTCTCACTCTTTCTTTCTTTAGTGGAAATTGATGAAAACAACACCGAGAATTTTCAATATCTAAGTATTTATAAAAAATATTTTGACTATGATAGTCCCTCAAAAATATTCTTTAAAAAAAACACGCTTATGATCTTCCCTAAAAAATATTCCTTAAAATCTCCACGCCTATAATCGTTCCTAAAAAATATTCCTTAAAATCTCCACGCCTATGATTGTCCCTAAAAAATATTCTTTAAAAAATCCACGCCTATGATAGTCCCAAAAAATATTCCTTAAAATATCCACGCAAATGATTGCCCCTAAAAAAGATTTTTTAAAAAATCCACGCCCATGATAGTCCCTAAAAAAATTTTTTTAAAAAATCCACGCCTTTGATAGTCCCTAAAAAATATCCCTTAAAATATCCACGCCTATGATTGTCCCTAAAAAAGATTTTTTAAAAAATCCACGCCTATGATAGTCCCTAAAAAATATTGTTTAAAAAAT
Source organism: Musca vetustissima (assembly GCF_032173495.1). NCBI lineage: Eukaryota > Metazoa > Arthropoda > Insecta > Diptera > Muscidae > Musca > Musca vetustissima. Next base: position 85,256 of record NW_026881304.1, on the reverse strand, counting down.
CGACGCCTATGATAGTCCCTAAAAAATATTCTTTAAAAAAATCCAAAAAAAAATCAATTCCTATGATATTTCCTGGATAAAATATTTTTAATAATGTTAAGCCTATAGTATATCAGAGACATATTATAGGCCGACTATATGATACCCTCCACCACTTTCAATATATTCTACATATGTAGCCTAACAGACGTCACATTTTCGAGGGAACATTGACATGAAATTGAACGAACTTAAATCTAAATCTTACCCGATTTTCTCCAAACTTAACACACGAGCTATGGTAGGGACCGATTTCCATCTCAAAGGCACGAAAATCCCCATGAACATGCGGGACAATAACAACATCAAGTGTAGATAAAACCAGTGAGCGGAGCAGTATAGTCGTACGGAGCCGACCATATGATACCCTACACAACTTCCACGAAAAAGTAACTTTCTGTGGATCTATATTCTGAGCTTGGGCAATATTTCGCGATATTTGAACCATCTGGACCAACTAGAGGCAGACAATTATTACTAATCTTCAGTACAGCCCTTCTAATTACTTGTCCAGATTCCCTTCCCTTGTGTTGTGATCGTCGTATTCCCATTGGAGCCTATAGATCGACTCAAAAAAACACAAAAAATTAAGTTTTCGGTCCACTTCATCACAATATAATTTTCTGATCGTCGCCGAAAATTGTAGGCGTTATCCTTGACCATAACTGGAACTTCATGGAATATTTTAAAGCCATCAGCGCTGTATTTCCGCCCTCTAGTGTGGTAAAGGGTTACTAAATAATATCTGAATACATAGGCACCTGTAAATATTTAAGTGTAACTCCCACATCTGAGTACATACCACCAATACCAATTATATGTATCAATTTAAAGGTCAACCACTGCCTTTGGATATACCAACAACTTTTCGGGTCTATGTCCTTCAGGGGTAAATCTATACGCTATAGAATACAAAATTTGTAATTTTTCACACAAAAGTCAGGGTCCATTTGATCCGCTAAATATTGACCGATCCTTATCAAAACATGCATGCTTATTCTTTGGCCCGATCCCCTTCTCTATGTAAAAATTCGCGATGTTTGGGTCATAATTGCGGCCTCTAGAGCGACCAGAAAAACGGAAAAAATTTAATATTTGGTCCAGTTCATCCCCTAAATATTAACTGATCTTTACCAAAAACAATAGGGGTCTTCATATAATTGGTATCAAAATTTCGTGAAGATTGGTCCATAACTGTGGCCTGTATCGTGTTTACAAATTATAATGGACAAATATATACGGACACACATGTAAATACTAGTCGAATTTTGTAATTTGGGTACACACAATATTTCGCGGCGTTACAAACTCTTGGGCCTGCACAAAGCTATAATACCCTGACAACATAGTTGTGTAGGGTATAAATACAGAAAAAAACACAACATTTCTGTAAATACACTTGTCATGAGCGAAAAGAGGTTGTTAGAAATACTTCAACGTACCAAACATTCAATTATAGTAACTTCAGTACATTATACGAAATTGTGTGCCATACCTAGAGTAGTCCTTGGACAAATTATTTTTAAAAAAATCAACGCCTAATAATAGTCCCTGGAAAAAATATTTTTACAAGATATTTGTTAAAAAAACATACGACCCTTATAGATAGACCTTGGTATAATAAAAAATCCACGATTATCAATATCCAAAACGATTTAAAAAATCCTAAAAAAATTAACTAAAACAAACATCTTTTTACCAAAAAGCCAATAGGGGACTTCATTGGCCAGAACCCATCCTACATGAAAAATTTCGTGAAGATTGGTCCGTAACTGTGGCCTGTATTGTGTTTACAAATTATAATGGACAGACGGACGGACGGACACCCATGTCTAGATCGGCTCATTTAGTCGAGATATGGCGATCGGTATACTTAAAGGTGGGTTTAGAACCAATATTTCGCGGCGTTACAAATTCTTGGGCCTGCACAAAGCTATAATAACCTGACAACATGGTTGTGTAGGGTATAAATACAGAAAAAACCACAAATATATAAAAGAGGTTGTTAGAAATACTTCAACGTACAAAACATTCAATTATAGTAACTTCAGAAAAATTGTACGAAATTGTGTGCCGATCGGCAAACTTTTGGGTCTTTAGTGCACAAATTACATTAAATTTAACAAAAATATATATGGGAGCTAAATCTAACTCGAAAGCGATTTTCACGAAACTTAGCACACATCATTCTGGACCTAATTCAGTACCCTATGCCAAATTTCGTGTAAATCGAAAGATATATAGGGACTGTGGTGCACCATAAACACAACATCGGACAAAACCATATATGGGAGCTATATCTAAATCTGAACCGATTTTGTCGAAACTTAGCACATATCATTCGGGACCTTATTCAGTACCCTATTCCAAATTTCGTGCAAATCGAATGATATGTAGGGACTTTGGTGCCCCATTTACCTTAAATCGGATGAAAATATACATAGGAGCTTTATATTTCAACCGATCTTCTCGAAACTTGACACACATCATTCGAGACACAATTCAGTGTACTATGCAAAATTTCGTGCAAATCGAATGACATATAAGGGCGTTGGTGGACCATTTACATAAAATAGGACATAACTATACATGGGAGCTCTATCTAAATATGAACCGATTTTCACGAAACTTAGCACACATCATTCTGGACCTAACTAAGTACGCTATGCCAAATTTCGTGCAAATCGAATGACATATAGGGGCTTCGGTGGACCATTTACATAAAATCGGACAAAACTATATATGGGAGCTATACCTAAATCTTAAACGATTTTCACGTAACTTAGCACACATCATTCTGGATCTAATTCAGAACTCTATGCCAAATTGCATGCAAATTTAAAGATATATAAGGATTTTGGTGCCCCATTTACCTTAAATCGGGCGAAACTATATATGGGAGCTATATCTAAATCTTGACCGATTTTCTTCAATTTCAATAGGGTTCGTCCTTGGGCCAAATAAGTGAGCTGTGCCAAATTTCATCCAAATCGGATCATATATACGACCTTTACTTAGTATGCAATCTAACATCTACATACGGACATGGTCGACTTAGAAAGTGATTCTATGCATATTCTCAAAAGAAACCATGTGTCTATCTCCTTTTGCCTGACATAATACCCTGTACCGTAGTGTGGTGAAGGGTATAAAAACCATATCCATGATAGTCCTTAGAATAAATATTTTTTCAAATTCCTTGGAAATTTTTCTGAAAAATATCCATACCTACAGTAGTCCTTGGACAAATTATTTTTAAAAAAATCAACGCCTATAATAGTCCCTGGAAAAAATATTTTTACAAGATATTTGTTAAAAAAACATACGACCCTTATAGATAGACCTTGGTATAATAAAAAATCCACGATTATCAATATCCAAAATGATTTAAAAAATCCTAAAAAAATTAACTAAAACAAACATCGTCTTAAATTTATACTTAAGGGAACCGGCCACCCCCAATTCTCGATTTTAATTTTTCAAGATTTTCAATGGGCTAGTAAATCAATACCAATGCTTGTTGAAGCAAAGAAAAATAATTTACAAAAAAATTTGTTATTGTTTTGTTGTTGTTTTTTGCAATTAAAAAAGTCCTTATTTTTGATGGCGGGCATGATAACTCCCCACTGGAACATCGGAATCCGAAATTCCAACGGTGTTAGAAAGAGTACATGTCTGGCTCTCGTATGAACTAGGATTATTGACTTCGCTCTAAAATTAACAAAATGGCGGACCTTTGAAAAAATATTTTTGGAAAATCGCCGATTTTTTACCAAAAACCAAGTTAAAAAATAAGAAAGATCTTCACCGATTAGCTTTATCCTAGTTCATACGATAGCTATACACTCACAGAGAAACGTATAAAAATTTGGAATCGATAGGGTTATTAGTTTCTGAATTATCGTGCCCGCCATTCACAAAAAAGAAAAACGCGTTTAAAGTTTGAGAAGCCCTTTAGCCGTAAATCGGCTATATGTTCAAGAGTTCTTGATATTTTCTCTTTAAATTTTGTAGGGACATTCTTGAATTAGTGTAGATTTGAATTAAATCAAAAACATTTTTGACCCCGAGAATGGGGGGTCCCCTTAAATGAGTTTTTTTCAGTTTAAGTGAAATGTTGCACCTAGTCCTCGGATTTGAGTCCTAATTGATTTCTAACAGGAGGCATGTCATGAAACATGAGAAAATTAATTATTTCTACAACATATTCTAATATATTACGGCAATTTTCAATGTTTCAAGTCAAATATGGTAAATATAATATATATAATAACTACACGACATAATAAATGACTGATGAATATTGTATCCTTCGATTGTTAACCACAAATATCAATTACTATTACTTTTCAATTTCCTCTGAACTGATGATATGTTCGTATGAATGAGTATGTGTGTGTGCGTTTAATTGTTTTATACAATAATAAATTATTGACTTTTACCCTATTATCGGTTAATATAAATGATCTATAATTATTTGTTATTGTTGCCATTATTCCCCATTACAATATTATGTTGTATATGATGACCATGATATCAGAAATTGATTTCCATTTGATGGATGAATGACTTGAGTGATTAATGGCTAAACATCAGGTTGAGGCAATATCAACTATCATTTATTACAATTGAATTAAATATGTGGGCCTACTAGATGCCCAAAGAGTCTATGCTATGATAGGCTATCATGAAAAGCCCCCCAATGAAACAAATTATTGAAATATACCACCCCGAAACACACACACACACCAATCAACCAACCTCAGATATTGCTGTGGCATGTTCTGTGTGATTGTGTGTGTGTGTCTGTATAATGTTGACTTTGAAAGAAATTCCTGAAGCTCAATATAATTTATTGTTTAAATAAATTTACTAAATCATTAAGCAATTTTTGCTCATGGTGCTCCTTTTATGTGTCTGCCTCGTTTATTTTCTCTTTTGTTGTTGTTGCTTCTGTGGGGCTACGGATATTTGTACAATTTTTTCGTGCACGCATTATTTGTTACGTGCCTTTGGCTTAACGTTCCGATGATGGAGGGTACACTTTGTTGTTTTGTGATTTCTTTTTTGTTGCTGTTGTTGTTTTTTGTTCATTCTTTGTTGCGATTTCTTCCCGTAAATTAAGCGCGGATACGGAAGTGAGTCATTATAAATAATATATTGGCATTTTCTTCTTCGCTCGTTTACGCTTTTTCACTGAGTCAATTTTATGGGAGTAGCTGGAAGAATGAACAAAAAGAAAAAGAATACGCAAAGGAAAAAAATTAAAAGGAAATGCCTTAATTCATTCTTATGCCAAGACTTCTCCTACATCATTTCGGAGGTACTTCGATACGTGTTTTTTGTTTTTTCTTTCTTTTTTATTCTACCCAGCAAACTTGGGCACTACTCAACTCCGCGAAGTTAGAATGAATCGTAAAGAACAGGACACACTCACTAAGGTCAATAAAGTTGTTTGCCGTTTCTTATTGGTGGATAGTGATTTTTTACCCACTTGGTTTCTTAACATTTTCCGGTTAGTCAATTATATTTGCAGAAATTTATTCCTTTTGCTTCTTCTACTTGGTTCTTAGTTTATAGAGAAGCTCCCTTCTTAAATGATAAGGACAAAGTGTGTGTAAATATGGCTGTGTGAGTGTGTGTGCGCCATGCTTGAACTAAAACTTACTACCCCATGAAAGCTTATAAATTTTAAATATTTAGCGCCCTGATTACACGCTGATATTATGGTATTACATTTAAGTGATTGAATTTTTGCCTTGCACCTCGTCCTCCTTCCTTACATTTCGCACATTCTTTGTGCGCTTCTGCTCTGCTCTTTTTTGTGTGTGTATTTTTGTTGCAGTGATTTTTATCTTTACTATGCGTAACGTAAGAAGGGCGTATCAAATGAGGTCTTTTGTGTGAATTTACTACTTAACGGAAATTATAAATTACACCTCCGACCAACGTTAAAGGTACGAGAATGCGAGGTCAGAACTTTATGAATTATTAATTTCTAATGTTTTAATAAAGTTTTGTGTGTTGGAATTTATGAGTTTTTCATTAAATTATTAGGTAACTGGGACATACAAGGCAATGGGGAATTAATTAAAATATGTTACAGGATGAAAATGGTCTCAGAGAAAATTATGCATGAAAATAGGAAATAAAACAGGCCAATTAAGAAATTATGAGTCAAAATATCAAAAATTTTTAGTTTGGAAAATAGAAACATAAGAAGGTTAATAATTTTTTGAAATAGTTTTCTAAATACCAAGCATTGGAAATGATATGATAGCCCAATGGACTATCTAAGTTTTCAATTGGAATGCTTCATAATTCTGTGGTCAATGAACCACAAAACAATGGTCCCCCGAAATGAAATTTTTTTTCACAGTAAAATTAGTTTTCCATTCTTCCAGCTACTCCCATAAATAAAAAATCAGTAAGGAAAGTAGTAGGAAAGTAAGTAGGAAAGTCGGACTGGATACATACATATGTATCTTTACAGATGCCGTCTTTTTGAAGGAACATTGACATGAAATTCAACGAACTTAAAAATGCGATCTTTATATAAAAGAAAACCGACTAACATCAATCTTTACACATGCCATTCTGCAATCTATTCCATACTTTGTAAATAGACTTTAAGCAAACTTCACTGTTTATGCTTCACTGTTTAAAATGAAATATAAATCAAGCACCCATTGATTATTTGGTTTACAATCAACATAAATAGGTCGAAGTTATATATGGAAGCTATTCTACATCTATATCAAAACCGATATCAAGGAATCTTGGCCGATATTAATTTATATTAATTTCAGTACGTTTTGCCAATCGTCCTAGCTATGGGTCTTTAGTACACCATTTACTTAAAATCGAACGAAAGTATACATAGGAGCTATATATAAATCAGAACCAATTTCAAGAAAACTTGACACATGAAAGGTTATAGTAACTTCAGTACATTGTACAAAATTGTGTGCGGATCGGCCAATCTTTGGTTCTTTAGTGCAGAATTTACATTAAATCGGACGAAAATATATATTGGAGCTATATCTAAATCTGAACCGATTTTAACACATCATTCTGGATCCAATTCAGTATCCTATGGTAACCTTCGTGCAAATCGAAATATATATAGGGACTTTGGAGACCGATTTACTTTAAAACGGACGAAAATATATATGGGAGCTATATATAAATCTGAACCGATTTCCTCGAAACTTGGAACACGCCATTCTTGACCTAATTCAGTATTTTATGCCAAACTTCGTACAAATCGAAATATATATAGGGACTTTGGAGACCGATTTACCGATTTACGAAAATATATATAGGAGCTATATCTAAATCTGGAGCGATTTTCACGAAACTTAGCACACATTATTCTGGACCTAATTCAGTACTCTGTGCCAAATTTCATGCAAATCGAATGATATATAGTGACTTTGGTGCCCCATTTACCTTAAATCGGACGAAACTATATATGGGAGTTATATCTAAATCTGAACCGATTTTCTCGAAACTTGGCACACATCATTCGGGACCTAATTCAGTACTCTGTGCCAAATTTCGTGCCAATCGAGAGATATAGAGGGACTTTGGTGCCCCATTTACCTTAAATCGGACGAAAATATATGTGGGAGCTATATCTAAATTTGAACCGATTTTTCCCAATTTCAATAGGGTTCGTCCTCGGGCCAAATAAGTGACTTGTGCCAAACTTCATCCAAATCGGATCATAAATGCGACCTGTACTTTGTTTACAATTTAACATCTACAGACGGACAGACGGCCGGACGGACATGCATAAATCGACTCAGAAAGTGATTCTATGCATATTCTCAAAAGGAACCATGTGTCTATCTCGTTTCCTTTTGCCTGTTACAAACATATGCACAAAGACATAATACCCTGTACCACAGTGTGGTGAAGGGTATAATAAAATTCTTCCAGCTACTCCCATAAAACGAATGAAGAAGAAAATGCCAATATAAATTTACTACTAAATTTGTAAACACGATACGGGCCACAGTTATGGATCAATCTTCAATGATCCGTTTATATTTAGGGGATCAAATGGACCAAAAACTTTATTTTTGTCTGTTTTTCTGACCACTCTACACTACAATTATGACCCGAATGGCTACAATTATGCATTCTATGGCATGTATATTTAGTTGTGAAGAAATTGTTGTCCTTTAAACTGATACCAATTGTATGGCTGTATGCACTCAGATATTGGAGTTAAACGTAAATATTTACAGGAATTTAGCTATTCGGATATTGTTTAGTATTATTTCCATTACCATACTGGCAGGCGGAAATGTCGATCTGATCATTTACAAACGTTACACGAAGTTCCGATTATGGCCAAGGATGACGTCAATAATTTTCGGTGATAATCAGATGATCTTTAGGGAATGAAATCGATCGAAAACATTATTTTTGTTTTTTTAGTCGCTCCAGAGCCCAAAATTATAAACAAAACCTCATATGTTTAATACGGGGATCTGGCCAACAAATTAGAATGACTGTTTTGATATTGATAGATCTATAGTTAGGGGATCAAATAAATCTATATCTTGTGTGAAAAATAGCAAAGAGAAGCCTTTTTGTAGCATCTATCAAAGGGAAATTTTTTTAAGACCTCAAAAAGGCCAAAAAATTTAGAATGAATTTTACGAGTTCTCACACTTTGACAAAGCCAAAGATGGGTCGTCCGCCCTAGCGTCCTGATTTGTCACCCAATGACGTTTTTTTTTATACCTTTCACCATACTGTGGTACAGGGTATTATGTCTTTGTGCATATGTCTGTAACAGGCAAAAAGAATCGAGATAGACCCATGGTTCCTTTTGAGAATATGCATAGAATCACTTTCTGAGTCGATTTACGCATGTGATTCTATACATAAGCAAAGTACAGGTCGCATTTATGATCCGATTCCAATGAAATTTGGCATAGTTCACTTATTTGGCCCAAGGACGAACCCTATTGAAAATTGGTTCAGCTCCCATATATAGTTTCGTCCGATTTTTGGTGAATGATGCACCAAACTCCCAATATTTGTCTGATTGGGACAAAATTTTGCACAGACTACTAAATTAGGTCCAGACTAATGTCTGCCAAGTTTTGTAAAAATCGGTTCAGATTTAGATATAGCTCCCATATAGTTTCGTCCGATTTTTGGCGAATGATGCACCAAACTCCCAATATTTGTCCCATTGGGACACAGAGTACTAAATTAGGTCCAGACTGAGGTCTGCCAAGTTTTGTTAAAATTGGTTCAGATTTAGATATAGCTCCCATATATAGTTTTGTGCGATTTTTGTGAATGGTACACCAAACTCCCAATATTTGTCGCCATACATACTTTTACTCGATTTTATACAAATGGTACACCAAAGAATCAAAGTCGGCCCGTTTGACATGCAATTTGTCATTGATTTCAGAATGGTATGTGTATGGGGATTTTCAACTGGTCCTCCAAAGATTATATGTCTGTTCTATCTACAGGATTTTGTAGATATTAATATCTCTTGTATGTACCCGATGTGGTGAAGGGTATCATATAGTCAGCCCCGTCCGACTTTTGAGCTTTCCTTACTGGTTTTTTTTATACCCTCCACCATAGTATGGAGAGTATATTAATTTTGTCATTCCGTTTGTAACTCATCGAAATATTCATTTCCGACCCTATAAAGTATCCGTATCCGTCCGTCTGTCCGTCTGCCCGTCCGTCCTTCTGTTGTAATCACGCTATCTTCTGAAGGAATTGAGATAGGGTGCTGAAATTTAGCATAGGGTTGTCTTTTGTCTGCAGGCAGGTCAAGTTCGAAGATGGGATATATCGGTCCACGTTTAGGCATAGCCAAATTTCGGTATTTTGGGGTTCTTGAGCACGTCTTTCATCCGAATTCCCTGAAATTTCTACATTGGGTTTTTATTGGGTACTAAATGTCTCCACAACAAATTATAAGTATATGTCCACTTTTTCTGGTAGCCCCCATATATCAGTACCTCCTAATTTTCAGTCTTTTGAGGGTTTTGGTAGTATTTTGAGTTCTTAATAGGTACCAAATCTCTCCACAAAAAATATGAATATACGCCCGTTTTTCGGGTAGCCCCCTTATAAGGGTACCCCCAATTTTGGATATTTTGGGGTTCTTGAGCGCGTTTTTCAATCGAATTCGCTTCAATTTGGTATTTTGTAGTCGTATATGGTAACAAATCTTCCTACTAAAAATTATTAATATTCGCACCCTTTTTGGTGTAGTCCCCATATAACCTCCTTTTTATACCCTTCACCACACTGTGGTACAGGGTATTATGTCTTTGTGCATATATTTGTAACAGGCAAAAAAATTGAGTTAGACCCATGGTTCCTTTTGAGAATATGCATAGAATCACTTTCTGAGTCGATTTATGCATGTCCGTCTGTCCGTCCGTCCGTCTGTCCATGTTAAATTGTAAACAAAGTACAGGTCGCATTTATGATCCGAATTGGATGAAACTTGGCATAGGTCACTTATTCGGCCCAAGGACGAACCCTATTGAAATTGGAATAATCGGTTCAGATTTAGATATAGCTCCCATATATATATTTAACCGATTTAATGTGAACGGTCTCTATATATCTTTCGATTTGCACGAAATTTGGTACAGCCTAGTCATTTAGATATAGCTTTCATATATAGTTTCGTCCGATTTCATGTAAATGGTGCACCAAAATCCCTATATATCTTTTGATTTGCACCAAATTTGGCATAAAGTACTGACTTGAGCCCAGAATTATGTCTGCCAATTTTCGTTAAAATCGGTCCAGATTAAGATATAGCTCCCATATATAGTTTCGTCCGATTTCATGTATATGGTGCACCAAAGTCCCTATATATCCTTCGATTTTCACGAAATTTGGCATAACGTACTGAATTGAGCCTAGAGTGATGTCTGCCAAGTTTCGAGAAAATCGGTCCAGATTTTGAAATTTGACATAACGTACTGAATTGAGCCTAGAATGATGTCTGCCAAGTTTTGAGAAAATCGGTTCAGATTTAGATATACCTCCCTTTTATTATAGATTTATTTTAAGTAATTGACGCACCAAGGAACCAATATGCTGATGAGAACAAAACTTTCTGAAATTAGTATAACCTAACCGGTGATAATTTTTTTGAAATCGCTTAATCGATTTTAAGTAAATTGGGTATCAAACTCCTCATGTTAGTCAGATTGACATCAAATTTTGCACAACTTACAAAATTGAGCATAGAATTACGTAGTTGCGTTTTCTAGAAGTACATACATAGCCCAACGGGTGACCTATTTATATTTGTTTGAAGTCGATTTACATACCTTATGGATAGATCTAGGTAGATTCACATTTAGATAAATATCACATATTTTATTTCATCCAATTTCATGTTAATAGTCCTGTTTAATATACCCATAGTGGTGAAGGGTATCATACAGTCGGCCCGTCCGACTTTACTGCTTTCCCTACTGGTTTATATTAAAATAGTTATCCGATTATGTTCTGCGTTTTGGGTTTGATTCCAAGAGGCTGAGGGTAAAAATATTCACTAAAATTGCTGAAATTATGGTTTACATAATCAGTTTGTAGAAAGGTCACTTTTTGGTATGTTCCCTTTATTTTTATTTCAAGTACCTGACAGTATATCTAAGGTAGAGGGTATCCAAAGTTCGGCCCGGCCGAACTTAACGCTTTTTCACTTGGTTTGCATACATGAAATCAAAAATATATGCATTTTCATCGCCAGAAGATACTTTTAGGGGTATTTTAATTGGAGTCGAAAATGTACTTAGTAGAACTCAGTTTTGTAGTATGTCCCATACGTCTAGCATTCATTCAACATATTAAAAGTTGGACAAGTATATCTCATTACATCCTTGGAGTGTTAGCAATGTATGTGCAAAACGTCAAAGCTATATCTTAAATATTGCAAGCTCTTTCGTGATTTCAATAGACGGCATGGCTAAATCGATATATATATATATATATATATATTTTTTTTTTTTGGTAAAAATATCGTACTTAATTGGGTCTCCGATTTTGCAAACGGAATGACAAATCTAAAATTTGGGAAAATACTACACACTTTTAATCGATTTTTTATAAATAGAAATATTTATCCCCTGCCCTTGCCCGTACATTTATGTTATTCCCTTACTTTCAGAAAGAAATATTACAAGGAAGAAAACCATTCAAGGGTCCCATCACTCAAAATACGCAAATAATATACGTTTTCAATGCCTTCAACAATACAACCACTTAACTGTACCTCACGGTTATCCCATAAAAAACATCAATCGAAATAAATTCCGATGGAGAAATTGATTTTTATGGTTTACGTGTGGCACTAAAAAGACACTATAAACAAACAAATAATAAAAAATTCTATTTTCCGATAGGAAATTTATGATAGCCAATATACAGACACCCATATATTTTTGACATAAAAAATAACACGAACAATTTAAATGTTGAATATTTTTACTAATGTTGAAATATTTCTTTTCTTTTTATATTATTACAGAATATTATTCAGAATTCAATCGTTTAATGTTGCCAACCAAATTGCCCTATTGCATAAAAATATGCCATTAAAAAGTAACATGTCCAATGCATGGAGAAAGTAAGGCGCCGATTCTCAAAGGAAACGAACAGCTGACATATGAGCCTAGAAGCTGGTGAGGATGATATAATGGTAGGTATTACTAACTCTTGAATATATCATTAAAACACAAATACACGTAACATGCAGCAGCTGCTTTGGTCCTTGCGAGCGAATGAATGATGGTGCTAACATATCAAACCGAAGCTAAATAAAACATAAAAAATACACCAACAACTTAAGCGGGAACATTATGTTTTATTAACGACTTCCCATATCTTTTCAAAGGTCATTCAATGTTTTCTGCTCGTCTGTCTGTCGGTCATACACACATTTATTCGGAAAATTGTAGACACACGCAAAAAACATTGACTTAACACATCAATGTAGATGTGTGAGCTCGTGAGCGGAATGTGTTTGTTAGGTTTTTCCCCTGAAGGTTATATATTTTCTGATTAAGCACCAGAATTTCCTGTCGGGTATTTTTTTTTTTTCTTTTTTGCAAAAGCCTTTGCAACAGCCGCATCTGATAGGAAAGCTAACATACTTATTCATTTTGTGTACGCATCATTTAGTATTACCTAAAGCTCTTCTCAATAAAACTCAAACAATGAAAACATCAACTAGACAAATAGCAGAGATTTTTCTTCTGAGTACAAGTTTTGATTAATAAGTAGCTTGTTAGTTATGTTTTTTCGGTAAATGTTGTTATGACAATTATAACAAGGAAACGCGTTTTGTGTAAGTAATCAGCTGTAATACAACAGCTGAAAGTATGCATCATACATCAAATAATTTTTTATTGCGAGCTAATAGCAGCTAATGCTTTATAAGCATTATTGAATTTATATTTGGAACTAACACCTCTCTATATCGGTCCTAGAGACCTCTCTATAGCGTCGAATAGAGAGTGGTTTTGGATTTTTATATACAAATATCTCTCAATGAGAGTACGTCTGTAGAGACTTGCCTGACGCTGTCCCAATATATACGGCAATTAATGTACTAAGTTGAGCATATATCGACTAGCTGCATTCATCTATGTTTCAACTGAATCCGCTGAAAAGACGCAGTCTTTGGAAGACGAATGCAGAATAGAGCAATTTTTAAAGTGTAGGTGAATTTTTTTTTATCAAAAAGACTTTTATTCCCTTTTTCCTCAAGCATTCTTCGGCTTGGGTTATGCACTTTTGATTTGCTCAAATCAAATAACTTTTTCCATTTTGATTGAGAAAATACGGACTGGGCCGACTACATGATACCCTTCACCACTTTGGGGATATTCTACAAATGTATCTTTACAGATTTCGTCTTTTCGAAGGAACTTTGACATGCAATTCAACGAACATAAAAATGCGATCTTTATCGATAAGTTCACAGTTTAAAATGTAATATCAATCCAGCACCCATTGATTATTTGGTTTACAATCAACATGAATAGATCGAAATTATATATAGAAGCTATGCTATATCTAAATCTGAACCGATTTCAAGGAAACTTGCCCGAGATTAATTTATGTTAATTTCAGAACGTTTTGTCAATCGGCCTAGCTATTACATAAAATCGGGCGAATGTACATATAGGAACGATATGTAAATCTGAACCAATTTCAAGAAAACTTGACACACGAAAAGTTATAGTAACTTCAGTACTTTGTCCAAAATTGTGTGCGGGTCGGCCAATCTTTGGTTCTTTAGTGCTCATTAAATCGGACGCAAATATATATTGGGGCTATATCTAAATCTGAACCGATTTTCACGAAACTTAGCACTCAGTATTCTGGACCCAATTCAGTACCCTACGCCAAATTTCGCACAAATCGAAAGATATATAGGGACTTTGGAGACCCATTTACCTAAATTGGAACGAAAATATATATTGGAGCTATATATAAATCTGACCCGATTTTCTCGAAACTTGGCACACGTCATTCTTGACCTAATTCAGTACTTTACGCCAAATTTCGTGCAAATCGAATGATATATAGGGGCTTTGGTGCCCCATTAACATTAAATCGCACAAAAATATTTATGAGAGCTGTATCTAAATCTGAACCGATTTTCACGAAACTTAGCGCACACAATTCTGGACCTAATTCAGTACTCTGTGCAAAATTTCGTGCAAATCGAATGATGTAGAGGTACTTTGGTGCCCCATTTACCTTAAATCGGACGAAAATATATATGGGAGCTATATCTAAATCTGATCCGATTTTTCCCAATTTCAATAGGGTTCGTCCTTGGGCTAAATAAGTGACTTGTGCCAAATTTCATCCAAATCGGATCATAAATGCGACCTGTACTTTGTTTACAAGGAACCATGTGTCTATCTCGTTTCCTTTTGCCTGTTACAAACATATGCACAAAGACATAATACCCTGTACACAGCGTGATGAAGGGTTTAAATAAGCATAGAATCAATTTCCTAATCGATTTATGCATGTCCGTCCATGTCACATTTATGACCCGATTTGAATGACTTTGGCACCTGTCACTAATTTGGCCCAAAGACGAACTATATTCAAATTGGAGAAAATCGGTTCACAATTAGTTTCGTCCGATTTTCCCCAATTGGTGATCCAACTCACAATATTGGTCCGATTGAGACAACATTTTGCACAGAGTATTGAGTTTGATCCTGATATATGTATGCGATATTTTGTTGTAATCGGTTCAGATTTAGATATAACTCCCGTATATAGTTTCGTTCGATTTTATGTAAATGGAACACTAGCAGTGCTCCAATTTTGTCCGATAAAGACAAAATTTTGCACAGCGTTCTGAATAAAGTCCAGATTGATGTATGTCAAGTTTTGTTGGAATCGGTTCAGATTTAGGTCCATATATATAAGATATATATAGGATCGGTCCATATATAGTTTCGATCGATTTTACCTAATTGATGATCCAAACTCCCAATATTGGTCGGAGTACTGAATTATGCCGAATTTTGTTGGAATCCGATGTTGGTCCGATAAAGACAAGATTTCCTTACTAGTTAAAATTATAATTTTTCAAAACTGTCACAGATTTAGGTTTGATAAGGGTGTTACGCTTCATATTAAACTTCGCCTTGGTTGAAGAGAAGTACTAGAAGAAGTATGCCGATAAGCCCCATGTTCAGAAATCTAACAGGCTTTATTAAAATATTAGGTTATGAATAGTTTCGTTTTCAAAACATTGAGAATCAGTTCCATTTTGACTATTTTGTGGTGGAGGTTACAGAAGGTGTTTTACTTGGTTTAACTTTGGAAGAAATATTACGATGTACAATCGGCTCCAAATAGCTTGGAATTTTCGTCGTAGTAAATTAAAGTGTCACTGTATATATAAACAGAAGTCATTCAATGTCAGGTCTGGACAGTATGTCGAATGACCTACCAATTCTACGTTTTGACTCGTGCAAATTTCCTGGTTTGAGTCGATATGTGAGAGTTGTGCCTTACCACTCTGAATGACCATTATATATTGTTTGAGGGGAACATCTACAAAATGACAATATTGTCGAAAAACAAACCATTCGACCCACACTGTAGACGACTATTTTGTTTTATTAATTTCTCTTTCGAGATGAGCTACATGATCGGAGTTGCAATGAAAAGGAAAGCCAGATATATATATATATTCCCACCACTATGCGACGCGTTTCGCCGTTGGTTAAGCGGCTCATCAGGCATATTGAGCAATGTGGCTTACAAATGTCTTTACTTGATAAGTTGTATTTATGTCGACCATTGTTGCGAAATTGCATCTACGAATTCAACCGTGTCAAGGTTCGGACATTTGGCATCACACCAGAACCTTCCTTTTTAGAGCAGATTTTTCTTGTAGTGACGGACTTTTTTTCCATACAGACTACAATATTTTTCTTCAATGGTATGCAACTGCATATTGTGCAACCGTAGGAAGACAAGGAGGTGGCTTTGAACGCTAAGACGCCGGCCATCAACAGATGCCATGGGACCCAGGGTTCAAATCCCAGCCGGGCTCAAGCTGAATTTTTGAGGTTTGTTTTGTGTTTGTATTTATAGATCCATGATCACATTTTTATACACTTTACCACACAGTGGTTCTGTATTATGTCTTTGTACATGTGTTTGGCCTAGGAAGTATTGAAATTGGTGAAATTTGGTTCAAAGTTAGCTATAGCTCCGAACAATTGTCAGCGTATGCTGAAATTCGGCACAGCGAGCCAAATAAAGCTTAGAATGACTTGTATTAAGTTTTGTCTTATAAATGTTTTACTGGATCGAGCCTATAAGCAATGAAAAATTTTGGGTTTTACTGTAATATTGGCCTGTGAAAAATATATGATTTCATTCACTATTATAAATGGTTTATAAGTATTTATAAACTCAACCATGTGCCGGTCATCCTAAAAGAGCTGAAATCTGTGCGCAAATTTTATATGCCATCGTAAATAGCTGCAATATGGTTTTGTATCCACTGAGAAAACAAAACACAAAATTTCTATCTAAGAACTTCAATAGACCAGTGGCCTTTATAAGCATTGTCTGCAAAGAAATGACTTTTCCAAAGAAATTCCGCAATGCCAAATTGCAACCGCTCTAGTTTGGAGAATACGCTTAAGACCATCAAAACACTTTATATGGGAAGGGATCAAGATATGGGATATATGTCAAAAATATGGCAATGTGATAACAATGGGTTTGGTATATTTCAATTATATTTTGATTAAAAATGTTTCGCCTTATGGTGGACGGTATAAATTTTCTCCTATGGATTAAATGTTTCCTTAAAATTAAATTTAGAAAGGATATTTAATTCTCCTTCACTTGTCCTCGTTTTTCTTATTGGTACATATTTGTATATTATAACGTACGTCATAAATCATTTATTCTTCCGTAGTTTTTATTGGAATTTTCAAAATATAATTTTCTCATTTACATCTACCAATAAAAAATATTCGAGTGAAAATACCCCCCACTTCAAGAGATACGTAATATTTGGACGTACATAAATCATTAGGATGACATTGCCATTTATTTCAATATTCAGTTATGAGCACGTTTCAATGACATAACGTGCCAATATGATACTACAGTTACAAATTTATAACATTTTGGATTTTTTATAGAAAATTTAAAATAAAAGCCAATAGAAATATAAAATGGCGTAGGGGATGATAGATACCAAGCAACGGCTCTGATTGCCTTTAACATGGCGAAGTCCAGGCTTATCTTGGCCCCTCTTTCATCTCAATTGTGGACACTGACCTCCCCGCGGTGCCCCCTGGGGAGCTATTCTCATCACCCGATGAAATAGTGAGCTAATATGTGCCGCGAGTTCACCCATAAGAACTATAAAAAATGGGTTGAGGCGTCGGGTTAGTTTCCCACTCTCGGAAAACCCAATCTACTATGAAAAAGCTAAGAAAAAGAAAACCAAACCCCCCTAATGTTGACGACCCCCGCAAACGTATAAAGGACCACGATCTGCGAATCTGCACTTGGAATGTGCGCACGTTGTACAGAACAGGCGCAGTATTCGCTTTGGCGGATATACTCAAGAAGTACAAAGCCGATATTATTGCCTTAGAGTAAATGCGATGGAAAGGGACAGGCGTAAGTAAATCAGACGATTACGCCCTGTATTATAGCTGCCATGAAACGAGACATGAATTTGGCTGCGGATTTATGGTTAACAGGAGAATAAAAGACCTTGTATCTAGATTCACTCCAGTAGATGAGCGAATTGCTATGATCCGTATAAAAGCGAAATTCTTTTACATCAGTCTAATTTGCGCCCATGCTCGCGGCAGCAAAAAACATGGTAGACAACACCAGATTCAAGCATCTCGATATAAACAAGGCCACCTGGATCTCTCCTGATCAAGTAACGAGAAATCAAATTGATCATGTTGTGATAGACGGAAGGCATTCATCCAATGTTTTAGACGTCCGATCGATCCGAGGAGCGAATATCGAATCGGACCATTACCTTGTGGCAACCAAGGTACGCACCCGACTTAATTTTGCAGCAAAGGTGCGATCTAATACAACACGGAAACTCGACGTCGAAAAGCTGCAAACACAACAGGTAGCCGAGGCCTACTCCGCTCAACTTACCCATCTGCTTGCAGAAAGCACTTCTTATCCCGATAATAGTATAGAAGCACAATGGCAAAGAATTGCCCACTCCCTACAAACTGCAGCAAAAGGAACAATTGGGTACCAAAAACCACCACCAAAAAAACCATGGTACGATCAGGAGTGTCGTAATGCTACTGATGAGAAAAACGTAGCGTATAGGGCAACCCTGCAGACAGTAGCAACACGTAACGTGATGGAGAATTATCGGGAGAAAAGGAGAGAGTAGAAACGTGTTTTCAGAAGAAAGAAGAAGGAACAAGAAAAACGTGAGCATGAGTAAATCGAGATGTACAGGTGTCAGAATGAAGTCCGGAAATTTTACCAACGAGTAAAACACCAAACCGAAGGCTTTGGTGCAGGCACATCCTCCTGTAGAGACGAAGAAGGGAACCTGGTAACAGATACAGACAGCGTGTTGAGGATCTGGAAGGAGCATTTTGAAAAGTATCAAATAGTGGCGATGAAGAAGATACCCCAGAACCAATAAGAGATAATGGTATAGAGTGTATACCACCTAGCCAAGATGAGGTCATAAAAGCAATTAATCGGCACAAGAACAACAAAGCAGCAGGAGCCGATGGGTTACCAGCCGAACTATTCAAGTCTGGTGGCCAGATGCTGGTCAGGAGCATGCACCAGCTGATTAGCACAATTTGGCTAGATGAATGCATGCCCAGTGATTGGAACCTCAGCATCCTGTGTCCCGTGCACAAAAATGGAGACAAGACGATATGCGCCAACTATAGAGGAATAAGTCTCCTTCCCATCGCATATAGAGTGCTATCCAGTGTGCTATGTGAACGATTGAAGCCAATGGTCAATGACATCATCGGACCATACCAATGTGGCTTCAGACCTGGCAAATCCACCATTGACCAGATTTTCACTCTGCGCCAAATCCTGGAAAAGACCCACGAAAACCACATCGACACATACCACCTATTTGTCGACTATAAAGCCGCATTCGACAGCCCTATGAGGCAGCTCTTGGGGTGTTTGAGAGAAAAATTCTTCGAAAGATCTACGGGACGATCTGCGTCGACGGTGAATATCGGCGTCGAATGAACCATGAGCTTTACAATTTATACGCGGGCATCGACATAGTCAGTCGTATTGAGCTGCAGCGACTACGGTGGCTAGGCCATGTTGTGCGGATGAATGAAAATGTCCCAGCTCAAAAGGCATATAAAAATGAGCCTACTGATGGTTCCCGTAGAAGGGGAAGGCCACGAATTAGATGGAAAGACCAAGTAGAAAACAACATCTTGGAACATGGTCTTCCAAATTGGTGGACTTGCGCACAAGACCGACGCGCTTGGAAATCTTTTTAAGCTCGGCTTATGGAACAACCGTTCTGTAACAAGCCAGCTAAGTAAGTAAGAAATAAAAAACTATGAATGTACGTACTGTTTTGTGTTTAAAACAAATAAGTTTAGATTTGAGCCATAATATTTTGCAAAGCATACAGAACATAATATAGAAACGTTCCCATATTAATATTCACTGATTAAAGTCGGTTTGCATTTATATAGCTCCCAGGTTAATATTCTTCTGTTTCATGCAAATTGTGCACAGAATAGGCATCGTTTTTCTGATTGTCAGCTGTAGCATACCGAATAACCCTTGTCAAGCTTACTTTAAATAGACTAAAATTTAATATATAATAAATATATAATATTATAAGTTTTCAAATAAATCATTTACCCTTACAACTAAGATTTCCGATTAATTTATAGCTATATGAACCAACAACTTTTTTTATTAATTTATCACATATTTAGTTCCTCCGGTTTTACGACCAGGGTCCACCAAAGACGCTAACAATTTACAGATAAAACAAAATAGTCCTTATCATATTCATCTACCTAAAACCTCCTCTAAAAATTTCTTATGATCCTTTATACTTATATCTCATTCTCATAAATTTAAAAAAAAACTAACCATAAATATCATAATATTTATTTTCTACAATAATTTAAAAGTGTTTTCTTTATTATTATTTATTTTCCAGACTATAAAAATAATATATAGCCTCTGGTAAGTACACTTGTATGTATGTATAATTTTTTATTTTTCCCCAACATTATTATTATTACGAAAATATATATTTATTTAAAAACATAATTTTCTTTGACAAACAAACGTCAATTGTTTATTTACGTCTACGTTAAATGTGGAAACACGCATACATATAAGTATGTGTATGTATGTACACATGTTTACGCAATGAATTCATTTAGATTATAATTTTATGATAATAAAATATACATATAACAGCATATGTGATTATATAAATATATGTGCATATTGTGGATATTAGGGTGGAGATGGAAAAAAATTTCAATCAATTTTCCATGTCATTTTATATTGTAGACTAGCAAAGTGCCCGCTACTTCGTGTGCGGAAAGGGAATATAAAACAAAAATCATATGGAAATCGTGAATACTGTATAATTTGTTGAACTTTAGTTCTGAATTTCACCTCTTTTCCTACATCTAATATCAAGTTTATTACAATTAAGTACTCTTCATACAAATCAGCACTATTTTCCGAAATCAGTTCAGTTCCATTTATAACTTTTCGAACACATAAGTACACATTTTCAAGACAACCTCCTTACCATCACCACCACTAAATTTAGTACTTAAAACACTTTGGTCCTTCTTTCTAACTCTCTGTCACTGACAATCAAAATTGTAGGTTTCCAGCTCTCTCCGTTCACCCAAATCCTAATTGTACCAAATCTAGTGCCGTTTAGAACTTTTCGTACATATAAATACGAATTTGCAAAGATGTCTCTATAGCTCAATCTTCAAAAGTAATCTTAATTTCAAATTTCAGGATTTCAGCTCTATCCTTTCAAGCAAAATCCAAATTGTACTAAATTTGGTACCATATTGTACTTTTCGTACCAATAAGTAACTACTTCAATCCTACACTCAACAGTCATTTGTTCACAATTTGAAGACTCCAGCTCTACCTGTTCACCTAAATCCAACTTGCACCAAATTTAGTACTATTTAGTACTTTTCGTACACATAAGTACGATTTATTAAAGCTACTTCAATCTTGTGCTCCAATAGTAGTCCTGATTCCGATTTCCCGGATTCAATCTCTATACACTCAACTAAATGCAAATAGTACGAATTTCTTAAAGCATTTTCATACATCAACACCACTTCCCAAACTGTATTCCATATAAAATTTCAAGATTCTAGCTATATATGCTCAATATATATATACACACTGAAAATTTCAAGTTAAAAACTAAGCTCTTTTATATATTGTAGATTATCAATGGATAGAAAATATTTTTACCATAAATTATAAATATTTGTCGATTTTTGACCAGAGCCCTCATATAAAGATTGCCCTGGAGAATTTTCTCCCAAAATTAGGAAGTGTCAGGCATTAGGCATACCGGAACCTAGGTGGGGAAGCAAATACTTGACATAACCTTTTTCAATATAAATCGATATAGCCCCAAAGAAAAGTAACACGTAACACATCTTCGGCATATTTATGAACCTAGCCCAGTTTTTCAATCTAAGTGTATTTCGATTTCCCGTCAATTAAGATATTTTAAAAGTCCCCCATGGATGGTTCAAGGTTAAAAATAAAACCATAGCAGCATTTTCATTTCTAGAAACCCAACTTACCAGAAGACTATAAAGGCTCTCTATCTGATGGCAATAAATACTCCTTATTGGTATTCTAAAAACACCTTAAGGAGTCTACATAGATTTTATATTAGGAGTATAGAAAAATATGACAAACAATAACCTATAAAGGCTTCATAACAGATTCTACAAATACTCCCTACGATGAGTTAATGAAAACATCCTATTAGAAGTTCATAATGACTGTTCTCCAGGAGTCTATTAGCTTACTTATAAACAGCCTACATAATTTCAGTCTATAGAGTTCCCTAGTTTTCCTGTTTCTGCTCTTGGGGATAGGGCTTCCACAAATCATTGCCATCATACTCGGTTAGTTGCGGTTGTTTTTGCATCTTCCCATGTAAGGTAATTTGTCTTTGTTCTTGCATTATTGTTCGCCGACAAGTGATTCTTAATCGTCCTCGATTTCGTGATCCTTGGGATACGAATACGAATCTATCTGCTTTTCCTGTTTCTCCTCTTAGGCATAGGGCTTCCACAAATCATTGCCATCATACTCGGTTAGTTGCCGCTGTTTTTGCATCTTCTCATGTAAGGTAATATGTCATTGTTCTTTGATTATTGTTCGCCGACAAGTGATTCTTAATCGTCCTCGATTTCGTGATCCTTGGGATACGCATACGAATCTATCTCCTTTTCCTTGGTTTAATCTACTTCTGTTTGTTTCCAGGTTTGAAAGGTTCCAAAGATCTACGTTACTTATGGTGTTGGGCCAGAATACTATGCATATGATCCAGATGCATTTGTTTATGACTACCTGTACCTGTGTTTGACACAAACAAGGTTTCACTGCCGTATAGCAGATTCGATTTTATAATATTTTATGCGAGATTAGATATACATGAGCTTCTCCATACACCTTGCAATCGTCCGAATTCGGCTCTTATTTCAGTTAAACATCTTTCGAGCCAGTCTCCAGGTCCTCTAATTGAGAATATCTGTTGGATGTCTTGTGAGAGATGTCCTCCGCATAATCTAAGTATTTGCGTTGTTGTAACAGACTTTATGTTATGCCTGTTCTCTGATAGGGAATTCCCTATCATAATTTTATAAATATCCTCCACAATGAGTCTATACGGGTCTATGAAGTTTTCTTTATCAGACTGTCAAGACAGTCTATAAAGATACTGTAAACCGTCCTTAAATATCCATACAAGTAGTATATAATGATTTTCTATTAACAATCTGAGAGATCTATGAACTTCTTTTCATCAGTCCATAAAGACCTAATTCTTAGAGTGTATTATATAATATAATATAATATTTTGGAGTTGAGTTAAATCTGTTTATCTTATCTGACTATGCCTCCTCTAAATTACCTGTCGATATTTCAAATTCCTCAGCCCACCTTAATATAATTTCATTATGCTTATAAACCATCATTCCATTTCCCCAAGCTGTGATGCAACTGGGAAATGTGACCAGCATACATACACACACTCAAAATCTTATACTCCAAAACGGACGACATAAATAACATATTTGCCATATTTTTGGTCAACCGTAAATGGGACCAATGTTTGTAACCACTTGGCCGAACGACGAATATTATATTTATGACAATATAATGTGCGGCGGCAATGATAATGGCGATAATACAACACATCATGTTATTCTTATTATTGCACACACGCACACAGACACACAAGTATATGCACGTAACTGTATTTATGTGTAAGAGTGCGAGTGTGTATGTGAGTAGTTAGTGTGTGTGTATGTGAGTTGTCTGTACCATAATAATCTTGCGGATATACAATTAAATGCACATGTGACAAGTTTTTCAAAAATCGTTTTTCGACAATACGCACACAAAAATATTTACGACGACGACGAAGAGAGAGAGACGCTTTGCCAATTTTAATTATCTTTTGCGTAATTTGTGACATTTATAGCCAAAGGTCCAATAGGACACAGAAAAAAAACGTTTCATATTTTATCGGTTTGTTTAAATAGAGATATTGGCAGTAGTATAATTTTGTCAGAATATCACATTTTTGGAAGTGATAATTTAATGCAAGAAATTATAACTTGAGTGAATTTAAATTTCGGGAGAAATGAAATTAAATTTCGGAAATAGGTAATCTAATTTAATTTAAGGATAGTCAGATCCCATTATTGGGATTTAGAAGGTTCTGCTCTTCACAACATTAAGTGTTGCCTGACGCCATTTGACATTTCCATTAGAAAGTTTGACATATTTTAGCATAAAAGTACTCAATAAGTTTTAACGTACGAACATGTGTTGTTATCAATTTGCCAAATTACGATTTGAATTAATCCGTGAACATTTTCGACGAGGATTATCACGTCTGACAGTTAGTCAGTATAATTTAACGTGCGAGCATGTGTTGTGTAGTTTTCAATTTATTGAAAAATCAACTATTCAAAAAAAAATTAATTCTCGAACATTTTCATGCCATGATTATTTCTTCGTGAATTATCACGAATAGAGTGCATCTAAGAGTGCGAATAGAGTGCACCAAGATATGTGCCAATGGCGGCTCCATGCAGGCTTGCGCCACATATCTTTGTAGTCGTAGCAAATAATCGAATGAAATCTTGGAGGACTGAAGAGGGGAAGGGTTTAGTGTGAACAGTGGTTGATCACGTGTTAGTTGGTTCTAGGTTCAAGGCGAAAGCTGAAAGTTTTCAAGTTATAATTATAACAAGGCGAATGCATTGCGCAGGCTTTTAGTAATAAAACACGTGAATAATTTTAAATAAAAAAGAATACGGTTCCAATTCCGTAACCTGTTGAGTACCCGTTTGTTATTAAATATGGGCCTTGTGCTCATCCTGGCAACAGGAACGGCCATAAAGAAGGCTTCGGAAGAGAGGTTGATAAACTTGAAGAGCACCACATTTACTGTTGTGTCGATATTTTATCCTATGGTGGGGACACGCAAACTTCTCAACAGACCGTACCAATATCCGCAGCTGATCTCCAAGGTGAAGAGTATCTAATCGATAGAATAATGTAGGTAAGGGAAGTCGGCAAATTAGATCCGTAACTTCGGGATAAGGATTGACTCTGATGATTGAGATAGTCGGGCTTGATTGGGAAGCAATAGCATGTGTTTGTTCTGAGTAAATAGAGGTCTCCTGATCTTGCTAGCTCGTTTGTTAGAGGCATCCCTGGATATTTCCTCCACAAGTATACAATGCGGTTCCACTTGAGAAATTTTGAGAGATACAACACAATTTGTTTGCCCGAAGTCTTTGGAGAAGTTCGTCACACATCGGTTCAAAACCAGCGTCACAGATTACGAAAAATAGATCTATGCGTATGGGCCCGAAATCTTGGAAGACGAAGCAAATTCACTGAAAGTCTTTCAGAGCAAACATTTTCGTAGCAAATGGTCGCCTACATCTTCGGCTAAACTGTTCATTTGGCAATTGTCCCGCTTGAGCAAAATTTCGAAGAAATTTAGCTAAAATCGGCGTCTATTTGACCGACTAAAACGTGGAATTTAAAGGTCATCCGTCATACACATGTTCACCTATTTCTACACAAATTGGTCAATGCGAGCTCTCCCTCATCGGCTCATATCAGTGTCTTCTTGACCTGCTAAAACGTGGAATTTAGAGATCATCAGCCGTACACAGCAAAGAAATGGTCCCCTATTTCTTCGGGATCTGGTCATGTGGCGACTGTTCTTCTTCAGAAAGTAGGATGGTCAATTCTCAATTTCATCGCCTTAAGTCTTTAGATAAATTCCAACAACGAACAAGAGAAAGCGATTCATTGTGGAGCATGATAATCCGAGCTCCCACACATTAGCTCAACCCAGTTCCTTTTTGACCGGCCTAAAAGTAAATTGATCGGTCATGCACCGTACAGACCAGATTTGGCACCCAATAACTAATTCCCGCACATCAAGAAAACAAATTGAGAAATTCGTCACCAAAATATGTTGTGGAAATGTTCAAACGCCATGTTCACCTAGAGTCTAACTAAAAATGCTTCGACAATTTGCTTCAGAGGTTGGAAAAGGTAAAAGCATGCTGAAAAATATTAGCATTTTCATTCTGAGGCGAAAAATATATATTAGATCTCGTAACTACTATTCTTCTTCCTTATATTTAGTGAATCCACAAATTCTGCAATAAAAATGCATTAAAGAACCCCTTTAAATTTTCTTTAAATGTCAACATATCCTTCAAAATGAATACAAAACAAAAATATTCGTTAATCCTTACATTCACAGAGTTGACTTAAAAACACACACAACTTAACAAGCCCAAGGCGAAACACTTTACCCAAATACCAAAAATCCAACAGCGACACAAATGTGGAAAAAGTAATAAAAAAGCCGGTCACTTGGTAAAAAAGAGGGGAAGCTCCCGTCTCCCCTTCTTAACAAGTAGCAAGTAAATTTCTTTTCTCCCTTCCCCAGACTCCTACATTCACAGTTGAACTACCTGTATATTGACCAAATAACAAAAAACAACAACAAAACCACCATGACCATTCTAATAACTGCCACCGAATATATGGTATGGTACGGAACAGATAGTAAGTGAGGAAAAACATACTGCAAAAATAAAATGACAACACAGCAGGATATCCATAGAATTTTTAACACTCACGATCACTCACGTACACATACACATATCTATATATTCATGAACATAAGGGGATAAAATGCTTCAGAAGCGAACAAAACGGCATTGGCATGCTTTGAACCCAGAAATGTTATACAACAACATGAACCATTTAAAGATTTATGACCAACATTTTTCATATGCGGCGTCCATTGAAATCACATTTAAAATCGAAGAATTTATTCTTACATTCACAGCACACACACAAACACAGATATTCAAAGAGAATTTTACAATAAGTTACTATCGAACACAGTTGTGCTGCATGGAAATTAATGGTAGATTGTAAAATGTTTTTTTTTTTTGAGTTTTCGAATCACTTGAAAATAAGGAGGGTAGGATGCAGGCATGACTAGAATAAGTCGGTAGAAACTGTGTCAAGAAATTTAAATTATTTATAGAGTGAAAACTTAGGAGTAAATCTACTTAAATATACAAAGAATTCTGTACAGGATTCATTACATACATAGAACTAAAAATTTCAAAAATATCTGCACATCATGATCCTCCAAAAAAGGCTTATTAAGGATCCAAATGAATAACCTTTAGCCAGCTACTAATACTGCTTGGTAAGTTTATATAAACCCTCATTTATTTAAGTCCATACATATTGTGTATAGAAAATATTAAATGTGAATGTATAGACCTTCAAATATTCCACAATATAATCCAATTATGAATCCGTAGCTTTAGGTCTCTAATACGTCCTCTTATCGGAATTATATGAACACTCCTCTTCAGGGGTTTATAACAAGTTTAGTTAAATCAGTAAGGAAAGTAGTAATGTAGGATGGGACCGACTATATAATACCCTTCACCACTTTGGGTATATTCTACATTTACACCATTTACATTCAATCGGACGAAAATATATATGGGAGCTATATCTACATCTGAACCGATTTTCACAAAACTTAACACACATCATTCTACACATAATTCAGTACCCTATGCAAAATTTCGTGCTAATCGAAAGATATATAGGGACGTTGGTACACAATTTACATTAAATCTGTCGAACATATATATGGGAGCTATATCGAAATTTGAACAGATTTTCACGAAACATAACACATATCGTTCTAGACTTAATTCAGTACGCTATGCCAAATTTCATACAAATCGAAAGTTACATAGGGACTATGGTACACCATTTACATTAAATTGGTCGAAAATATATATGAGAGCTATATCTATATCTGAACTAATTTTCACGAAACTTAATACACATCAGTCTAGACTTAATTCAGTACCATATGCTAAATTTCGTGCAAATCGAAAGATAAATAGGGATGTTTGTACACTCTTTACCTTAAATCGGACGAAAATATATATGAGATCTATATCTAAATCTGAGCCGATTTTCAAGAAATTTTACACACATCGTTCTAGTCTTAATTCGAAAGATATATAGGGACTTTTGTGCACCATTTACATAAAATAGGGCAAAATATATATATGGGAGGTATATCTAAATCTGAACCGATTTTCATGAAATTTAACACACATCGTTCTAGACTTAATTCAGTACGCTATGCACAATTTCGTGCAAATCGAAAGATATATAGGGACTTTGGTGCACCATTTTCCTAAAATCGGACGAAAATATATATGGGAGCTATATCTAAATCTGAACCGATTTTCATGAAATTAAGCACACATCGTTCTAGACCTAATTCATTACGCTGTACCAAATTTCGTGCAAATCGAAAGATATATAGGGACTTTGATGCACAATTTACATTACGTCGCACGAAAATATATATGGGAGCTATATCCTCATCTGAACCGATTTTTCCACTTTTAATAGGATTCGTCCTTGGGCCAAATGAGTGAGCTGTGCCAAATTTCATCCAAATCGGATCATAAATCCCACTTAAACTTTATTATACCATACACAACTATGTTGTCAGGGTATTACAGCTTTGTGCAGCCCCAAAAGTTTGTAACGCCGCGAAATATTGGTCCTAGACCCACATTTAAGTATACCGATCGTCATATCTCGACTAGCTGAGTCGATCTAGCCATGTGTGTCCGTCCGTCCGCCTGCCCATTATAATTTGTAAACACGATACAGGCCACAGTTATGGACCAATCTTCACGAAATTTTGCATGTAGGATGGGTTCTGTCCAATGAAGACCCCTATTGTTTTTGGGAAAGATCGGTTAATATTTAGGGGATGGAATAAGCATCCCTGTTCTGATAGCGGATCAAATGGACCCTGACTTTTGTGTGAAAAATGACAAAATTTGTATTCTATAGCATATATATTTACCACTGAAGGACATAGACCCGAGAAGTTGATATTATATCCAAGAGTAGAGGTTGACCTTTAAATTATGGCCAATTATATTGTTGTATGTGCTCGGATATGGGAGTTACACCTAAATATTTACAGGTATCTCCGTATTCGTATATTATTTAGTATCCCTCATCGCTTTGAAATCTTACATGAGGTTCCGGGTATAGTCAAGGACAACGCCTATAATTTTCGGTGATGATCAGATAATAATTTTGGAATGAAGTGGACCGAAAACTGAATTTTTTGTGTTATTTTCGAGTCGATCTATAGACCACAAATGAAAGCCGAACATAACAACACAACCCTCGGAGAAGGTAATCTGGACAATAGCTGTACTGAATACTCGTAATATTCGGAAAATATGTTAATGTGAGGAAGAGGTGCTGTTTACCTCTATCGGGCAAGAGGGTGCAAATATCACGAAATATTGCCCAGGCTCGGAATACACATCCGCAGAAAATTTGAGTTCAGTGGTAGTTGTGTAGGGTATCGTATGGTCGGCCCCGTCCAACTATACTGCTCCGCTCACTGGTTTACAATTTAACATGGACAGACAGACGGATGGACGGATATGTATAAATCGACTCACAAAGTGATTCTATGCATATTCTCAAAAGAAACCATGTGTCTATCTCGTTTCCTTTTGCCTGTTACAAACATACGCACAAAGACAAAATACCCTGTACCATAGTGTGGTGAAGGGTATAAAAACGTTGCATACATCATTGAGTACCTAATTCAGTACTCTGTGCACAATTTTATCTCAATCGGACCAATAGTGGGAGTTTGCTGCACCATTTACATAAAATCGGATGAAACTATAAATGGGATTTATGTCTGAATCTAAACCGATGTTCTCCAATTTCAATAGGGCTCGTCCTTGGGCGTCTCTCAGAAGTATATTTCTTCTAAAGGCTATTCACAAAAGACTTAACAGTTTATAAAAAATTCGGATGTTTATTTTCCAAATCCTTATTTGAGCTTCCATAATACTCCCTACAAATAGGCTACTATTTCATCCTACAACAGTTCATTGACACTCCTGCGATGTGTACTTTGAAGAATTTCTTTTCTTGTTTGACCTTCTTCGAAAAGAAAACTCTCTTCAGGATATATCTCTGAAATGTCCAATAAAACTACTTTCACTATTGGAAAATTTCCTGAAAGCATTTTGGTTAACATACGCCATATATCAGTTGGAGAACTCTTGAAAGCAATTTTATAAGTAAAACGGCTCTAAATTTTTAAATGACTACATAATACTTCCAAAATGTCTTCCATTGAAACTCTTAAGACCTATATAACACCTCTAGAAGGTAATTCCATGTTAGGAGACCTCTCAAAGGTATTTTTTTTATCGATAGAAAACCTTTCAAAAGTCTTGTATCCAAAAAAGACCTCAAAAGGTCTTTCTATCCATACAAGCTCCACCTATAAATATCTCGTCGGTCGGTACACCTATTGGGACCTCTCAATGTTCTTTTCTGTAAAACCTATTCAAGACCCCTGTTTAAATAGAATAATTAACGAAAGTGCGTTATAAGTTATTTGTTTCCTCTTTGAGACCTTTATAGATCTAAATTCCAAAATTTTTATATAAAAGAAAACAGCTTAAAAGACCTCTCTTCTATCTATCAGAGACCTTGTGACGTTCTCCAACCGCTTATTAATAATATCATTAATATATATGAAAATGTGGATTCAATCGTATTGAATTTTCTATAGATAATATATCGATATAAATGAATCCGATGCTAGAAAACACCCACGAAGTCATTCTTTTTACTAAATACGCATTGAGAGCCCTTTAATATATTGAAAAAGTCTTTTGTCATTAACTTAGAAACAATATTCTTTGGATCTAATATCTATATAATCGTATAGGGCACTTTCAGAAGATATCAAAATTAGCCTATAACTAACAATTTTTGAAATAAACCCTTTACATAGAATTTCCTTGCCTTATCACACTTCGTTGCTCAGACATAATCTCAATACATTCTTTAGTATGTATTGTATTCGAGTTTGTGCACATACGTTCACATCACCAAAAATTCCTTTTTAAAAACGTTAAGCTTCCCCCAAAAACATGAAGCTATTTAAACCATAAAATACACACAACATTAACACAATAAAAAACAACAAACGCACACAGACACACACACACACATGAAAACATTTAACAGAATTCTACTGCAAAATGCCGGGACACTATCGTGAGAAAGAAAAGCAGCAAAGAACGACTAAGCTAAAACACAGCGACAGATACACAGACTTATAAGGAAATAATCATATGAATACATATAAACATTACGTTATAGCCATTCGTATGTATGGGAATGTGAGCTGTTGTATTTCGCTCATGAATAAAAAAATTGGATGATGTATGTTTACTGCAACCAACACACACATATACATGCACACAGTCGCAAAAAAAAACTATGGAAAACAATGGCCCAAGGAATATGGCATTTTAGTTGTAGCATTCTCACAACTACACTTTTAAGCAGATGCACATGAATGCATGCATTACTTATAAGTGAGTTTACGAACGTGAGTGTATATCGCAGAAACACACACACAGATATACACGTATACACAGCAGGCTCATAATGCAAAATAATTGGCAACGACAAAGAACGACGAAACAAGCCAACAACAACAACGACTACAATGGAATTTAAATTTGATTTTTATATACTCGACGAGAGCACAAAAACAACAACAGAAATATAAGTAAATGTTCTTGTTGTAGATAGCGGAAGAGAGGGGGGGGAACGGCTGAGGAAAATAACAAAAGAGGTGGACATAACATAGGCAGTAATACGGTCACAACATTGCCGAGAGTTTACAACAACAATGTGGCACAAACAAATATAGCTCGACAGTCCAGCCAAGACCAGAGCCTAACAAGCAGCCAGCCAGCCATTTATTCTATTATAGGCCCCATTGTAAATATAAAAAAACACACACACAACAAACCGACCAACAGAGCATGTCATTGTGGGTTGAGTGGTAGTACCACCAGCCATCCAAGCAGCCAAGTTGAACAACACGTTCGTTGTTACATCAATTTACGAATCTACAATAAAGAATGTAACCACTTATAGTGAACATTTTTTGTAGAGATTTATTTTTTATTTGCTTGAAATATGTTCTACGCACAATGTTAGGACAATAAATTAGAATTTTGAAATCACAAGGAAGATAATTGATTCTCGAGAAAAGTCATTAAAAAAATGTTGTCTAGAGAAATTAAACTTTCATGTAGAAGTCTTCATGAAAAATCTGTTTATAAAATACCTCCGGACTCTTTTTGAAAGATCTTCAGTCTATAGGTGATCTCTAATATTATATATTTAAAAGGCCTCTTAAGGATAATTTTATCTATAGATGTCCTCTTAAAATGTCTTTTAGCCTTAAAAGGCCTCTTGAAGTGTCTTCCACTTGTATTAAACCTTTTGAAGGTTATTTTTTCTATAGCAGATCTATTCTTCTGTTTATATAAAATCTCTTGAAGGTTTGCTGTTATAAAGAATTCTTGACCTGCTCTAGTTTCTCTTTATATAGGCATTGTAAAAGGTATTTTATTTTCTATAGATGTATGTATATATATAGATGTATATTTTTTGATGGATCTTCTAAGTACACAAAATATCGAATAGGTCCGGCAATTTATCGAACACCTCTTAAAAGGTATTCAATATATTGATGACGGCTTTAGAACCTCTGTAGAAATAGAATACACAATGCATGAAACCCTGGCCGTAAAAAACTTGTCGTCGTTAAATCCCGCGACAATTGACAATCGCTCAAAAAAAAAAATGAAAAACAAAATTTGGTTGCCCGATGTCTTCGAGGAAAAAACCAGTAAGGAAAGTAGTAAAGTCGGACTGGGCCGACTATATGATACCCTTCACCACTTAGGGTATATTCAGCATATGTATCCTAAAGTCGAAATTATATATAGAAGCTATGCAATATCTATATATGAACCGATTTCAATGAAACTCATCAGAGATAAAATTATATTAACTTCAGTACGTTGTGTCAATCGGCCTAGCTATGGATCGTTAGTGCACCATTTACTTAAAATCGGACGAAAATATATATAGGTGTATGTAAATCTGAATCGATTTTCACGAAACTTTAAACATCTTTCTAGATTTAAATCAGTACGCTATCCCAAAATCGAAAGATATATGGGGACTTTGGTGCACTATTTGGATAACATCGGACGAAAATATATATGGGAGCTATATCTTAATCTGAACCGATTTCCACGAAACTTTGCACACGTCTTTCTAGACTTAATTCAATTTTCACGAAACTTAGCACACATCATTCTAGACTTAATTTAGTACGCTATGTCAAAATTCGTGCAAATCGAAAGATTTTCAGGGACTTTGGTGCTCCATTTACCAAAAATCGGGCGAAATTATATTTGGGAGCTATATCTAAATCTGTATATATCTATATATATATATATATATATATATCTAAATCTGAACCGATTTTTCACAATTTCAATAGGGTTTGTCCTTGGGCCAAATAAATGAGCTGTGCCAAATTTCAGCCAAATCGGATTATAAATGCGACCTGTACTTTCTTTACAATGTAACATTAACAGACGGACGGACATGCATAAATAGACTCAGAAAGTGATTCTATGCATATTCTCAACAGGAACCATGGGTCTATCTCTATTCCTTTTGCCTGTTACAAACATATGCACAAAGACATAATACCCTGTATCACAGTGTGGTGAAGGGTATAAAAAGAAGAGAATACGAATCATACTACACAATGAAAAAGGGAACTCTCACAAATTGCCCCGAAGCAGCGTCTTTTTGACTAAAATTTGGAAAGGAGGGATTATCCGTATAAATATTTTCTTCCCGCAAGTCAAGAAAATATATGCGGTCATCGATTTTTTTGGTGCATTGAAATTTTGAAAAAATACGATCGTGGTGCTTCAAGAACTGTAGTTGGTACCATTTCGAACTTTCCGTAAAGTTATACTTCCAAATTTTCAGAAACATCTCCTTATCACAGCCCTACGATAAATTTTACGATTCTGTCTCTCTTTTTGTTCGTTAACTTAAAACCTGATGTACTTATTTCAGTACTAATTTCAGCGTACCATCGTACGCTTACATCACCAACTTTCCACATACACCTAATTTCACAATTCTGACTCTGTTAATCCACATATATGTTTCTTTACTAAAAATAGGACTACTTTTCGTACTCTCATAGTACCAACCAACTCCTTATCACAATGATGCACACTGACGCTGAGACTTATGTCAATTTGCATAGCATTTCTAAATGAAATATATCATCCTATTCACCGAACCCACTAAAAACTCCATTAGTCATATTTTCAGGACTCTAGCCCTACCAGCACGACCATTCAGTACTCTTCTACCCTGAATGTTTTATGTATACTTATAGCACCAACCTATACTCCAAAAGTCGCTATAAACTCCACTGGTATAGTTGTAGTACCAACCAACCGTTAGAATACAGTAATACTCGTCGAATAAAAATATTGCTAGGTATAGAATCATTTAGTACTTTTCGTACCAATATTGTACGAATTCTCAAAAATATTGGTTTACCATTTCAAGTTTCCATAATAAAGATTTCATTTTACGCCTGAAAAGTTTCCTACAGAAGACTTCAAGAATGTTCATCTTTATGAAATAACACTTGAAACTCCTTCTTTTTTAAAAACCTCTCTAATTTTCTCCTACGATCACTTCACTTTTTTCCAATCACTTAGCAGTGACTGTACTCCCACAAACCCTTAACCGCTCTCACCCGGATTCCCCTATAACCAAATAACAAGACAAATGCAAGAAAAAAATGTCTAAGTTGTACCAAAATGACCCTTGTACTCTTTTTTTTTTGTGATTTTTGTTCTTGTTGTTGTAAAGGTCCAAATAGCAAAAGTGACGAGTGGTCAATCCGAACATATACTGTAGAGAGGTGAAGATAGCAGCCGGCTGCAACGATGGCAAATCAGTACACGACATGACCGAAAAGAAAGACAGCAACAGAATATTTTAAATTGCATTCTGTGTCGTCGCCGTCGTTACTGTTGTTCTTGTTCTTGCTGTTGTAAGCCTATTATTATGGTCAAAAATGTTAACAAGTGGTGTACTTGATGTACAGCAGAAGGGCCCCATAAGGAGACAACAAGCAAGCGATGCAGTAGGAGTTGAACATGCAATCTAACCAATACACACATACGCACAACCCTTTGGACTATATATTTTTCAAAAAAGTTTCCTTTAGCCAGCAGCATTGTACGTTCAAGCGGACTGCATTGGAATTGTGAAAAATTCGAAACGAGTGTGTGTGTGTGCTTGCGTGTGGGAGAATATATGTTAGTGATTTACTTATACACATGTATGCTGAGAGACTAACACACGTACAACACATGTACAACTAAAACAAGCCGTTAACAGACATATTAACCTACTAAAACTACAATTTCTTCCGTTCGTACGCTCGTCTTCTCAACACTTTGCAATTCTTCTTCTCCTTCTTCGTTTACACGGCCTGCCTGCATTGCTTTTTGCATCTCCGGCAGTCTTCATTTGTGAAATTAAGTAACGCATTTGTATTTATCAGTTTGAAAATTGTTATTTGATTTTACATTGAATTGTCTCTTTGGCCATACTCGTAAATTGTCAACACTCGGCCCCAAATTTGGCCATTATGGGAAAGAATGGTGTGTGTGTGTCGTTGTTTATGTCGAGGGTCAGAATTTAATTTTCCTTCATTATTTAATTTGTTGTTTTGTTTGTGTGTGTTGTGTTGTGGGAGTTACAAATGCGGATATGGTAATTTTTAAAGTTGTAGGAATTAATGGAAACGAATTGCAACAACTAACAAGTGAACGTTTAGAGATATCAAGGGGATTTCCTTTACTGGGAGAATTAAATGATTATTGCAAAACAGCTTTTTATACCCTTCAGCACATGAAACAGACCCATAGATCCTTTTGACAATATGCATAGAATCACTTTTCCATATATATTGGCGTCCGATTTTATGTAAATGATGTACCAAAACCCCTATATATCTATCGATTTGCACGAAATTTGGCATAGCGTATTGAACTGAGTCTAGAATGATTACTGCTACGTTTCGTAAAAATCGGTTCAGATTTGGCATAGAATCACTTTTCCATATATATTGGCCTCCGATTTGATGTAAATGATGTACCAAAACCCCTATATAACTATCTATCGAATTGCACGAAATTTGGCATCGCGTATTGAACTGAGTCTAGAATGATTACTGCTACGTTTCGTAAAAATCGGTTCAGATTTAGCATAGAATCACTTTTCCATATATATTGGTCTCCGATTTTATGTAAATGATGTACCAAAACCCCTATATATCTATCTATCGATTTGCACGAAATTTGGCATAGCGTATTGAACTGAGTCTAGAATGATTACTGCTACGTGTCATGAAAATCGGTTCAGATTTAGGTATACCTCGCATATATATTTTCGTCCTCATAGCCCCCTGTTCTCGATTTCAAATATTTATATTTAAGGCTTGTAGTTTTGAATATGTGTACTTGAAGACTTAAAGTATAAGAAAATTAATTGAAATAAATTTGTTGTTGTTTTGTAGTTTTTTTTTCAATGATTTCAGATCACTGGAACATCCGATTCCAAAGGCATTTGATAGCATATGAACTAGAATATTTAATATCGCATAAAAATTAACAAAATGGGGAACATATAAAATTTAATTTGTTAAAAATCCCCTATTTTCGACCACAAATCGATGTATAAAATAGGGTAGATTTTAACCAATTGCATTTATCTTAGTTCATACGATACCTAGATACGTACAGAATGAGGATCCAGCCTATTCCTTATAAAGCAGCTTATTATTTTTAACTTGGGTGGGAAGAACTGAGACCTCATAATATTTGATTAGAAACCAGTCGATTAAAAAAAGCGTGTCTGAAAATCTTAATATCCCGAAAATTGGAGGTTCTTTAATATTGATACCAACTAAATGGCCGATTGATATGGATCACTTTTTGATACGAAGATTTATCACCCATTAGGTTGAAAACGGTCATTATTGATAATTTTGAGAATCAAAAATACTCAAATTTCAGTAATTTTGATGCCTAAGATGGCAATTTTTGAGGTTATATGGAGTTAAATATTGTTATATAGGGACTACCTTAAAAATTGACCAATTTCGATAAGAAGAATTGATAGGACGATTTAGTATGACAAAATACCAAATCACAGCCAATTGGTTGAAAACCGTTCCCAAAACACCAAGTATTAGGAGATATTGTTATATGGCGGCTATATAAACACGTGGACGGATATATCACATTTTAGAGGATTTGGTACCAAGTTTCGAAATTTCCCTTCTTAATTCTTCTGCTATATAAATAGAGGAATTTGTACAATTTTTAGTACCCAAAAGGTACATATTCCACCAAAATGTGATATTGGGTATGGTGAATAAAATTCTTAAAAGGAAATTCCGGTCTTTAACCAATCTAAGTCTAATATTGATGTAATACATTTAGTAAGACCATATAAAGTACAAATATATAAACAAGCATTAAGATTTTACAAATTTGTATATACAGACGAATTCGTATAAGCAAAAGTTTAAGCGCAACGCTTATCCGAAGTTTAATACAAATTTGCGCGACTGTACAAAAATGTATAGATGCAGCTCTTGTTGGTCGATCAATATCTAATCCGTGGAAGAATACTTAGTACAATTACGTACGAATTTCCAAAAAATCAGAATTACCTATTGATTATGAACAAGTATAGGGGTCATTATTTTCGGCCGGGCCAAAATTCCTAAATCGATAAGGACATTCGAATGGGGACTATTTTAAATTATTGTACTGCGGTTAAGAACTTTCTAATACTGAAAATGGGGTTGGACATTTTGTGGGATTTTTATCAAAACTTGAACCTATATAGACTATTATCCTCCAATAACCCAGAATATAAAATTACAGCAACTTCAATGGGTAAATGTTGCTACATATGCCAGTCTTCAAGAACCGTGTATACCAAATTACAGCCACATCGTTGGAAAAATGCGACTAAAGCCTTCAAAATATTAGCTTTAACAGAATGTGAACCGATATGGTAGGAAGATTTAGTAATTATTTCGTGGTGTTGCAAACAGAATGATAAATTCAATATACGCTCCAATTTATGGTGGAGGGTATATAAAATAAAGTTTGAAAGTAATCTTATTACGACAGCTCTGTACATTACAGAGCATTTATATCCCGCTATCCTTCCCAAATATAATAATGGTAGTTACTGAAGAAAAAAAAATATTCTACCTATTTTTTATCTGTGATCACCATTCTGTGATACAGGATATTATGTCTTTGTGCATATGTTTGTAACAGGCAAAAGGAATCGGTTCAGATTTAGATATAGTTCCAATATATATAGTTTTGTTTTTAATTTGAGGGTTACGTTTTTTGGCGAATATGGCTCGATATAAACGGTGCACCAAACTTCCAATATGTTTCCGATTGAAACAAAATTTTGCACAGCATAATGAATTAGGTCCTAATTGAGGTAAGTTTTGTGGAAATCGGTACAGATTTAGATATAGCTCCTATATATAGTTTCGTCCGACTTTAGGTAAATTGTGCAACAAACTCGCAAAATTTGTGCGATTGAGACAAAATGTTACACAGCGTACTGTATAAGGTCCAGCTTGCTGTAAATGAAGTTTTGTTGAAATCGGTTCATATTTAGATATAGCTCTCATATATGATTTCGTCCGATGATGCTGCAAACTTTTAATATTTATTTCGATTGAAACAAAATTTTGCAGAGCTTATTGAAATAG
The DNA here is from genome assembly GCF_032173495.1 of Musca vetustissima. Taxonomy (NCBI): domain Eukaryota; kingdom Metazoa; phylum Arthropoda; class Insecta; order Diptera; family Muscidae; genus Musca; species Musca vetustissima. The sequence continues at coordinate 45,997 of NW_026881304.1, read as the reverse complement.
GTCCACATTGATGTATACGAAGTTTTGTTAAAATCGCTTTTGATTTGGATATAGCTCCCCTATACGAATTTTTTGTAAGTGGTGCACCAAACTCCCATGGATTGCCCGATTGATACAGAGATAGGTCCATATAAATGTATACGAAGTTTTGTGAAAATCGGTTCAAATTTAGATAGAGCTCTCATATATAGTTTCGTTCGATTTTTGGTAAATGGTGCACCGAGGAGCCTACGTCTGTTCCATATATACGAGATAAAATTGTGTACAGCGCTCTATGCTGCAGCATACCAAACGGTATATCCTCAATTAAATCCCGATTTACATGTAGCTCCACATACATGATTTTCCTCTATTTCATACAAATGGTACAAAAAAGAATCCAATTGACATACAAATTTCCATAGATTTCAGAATGATATGTGCATGGGTTTTTCAATTGGTTCTAAAAATGTCTGTTCTCTATAAAGGATATTGTATATATTAGCATCTCTTCAATGTACCCCAATTGGTGAAAAGTATCATATAGTCGGCTCTGTTCGACACTTGAACCTTCCTTACTGGTTTTTAAATAAAAACATATTTTGCAACATTTTTATTATAAAATTAAATTCCTATTTTATACATCTTCTTCAGAGAAACCTTTAACGATCACAATATCAACATGGCCTGAATAAATAAATCCCCATGATTATTTCAAGTTAATAAATTTTCGTAAAGTAAAGAAATCAACGCAATTTTTATTATTTATTTTTTTACTTTTTCTCCAGAAAATAACAAATTCATTTTATTCTAGACAATAAATAATAATAATAACAACAAGTTATAAATAAAGAATTGTTGGAATTTCTGTAAATAGTCCCATTCGGAATGTAGTTACAATATTTCTAGGATATTTTCTTTCGTGCAAACAAAGAACGTAGAAGTAAAAAATAAAACTCTGGAAAAAGCAACAAACAATGGCCAAATTTTCTGGGAATAAAAAACATTTTTGTTGTTGTTTAGAGATTGAGATTTAAGTATTGTAAGTAATGTTGAATTCCATTGTATATTATTATTTTTCTTGTTGTCAAGCACAAACGGGAAGGGAGGATGTACCTACAATGTAGGCTCCATCACTCACTAACGTTGTTACTACAACAGATGTTGTTGTTTTGTGGTTGGTAACATTGCCTTGAATGTAAAAAATCCGCCTTACAAAAGAAAACTGCTAGTAAAAAAACCACTATGATTTTTATATTCTTCATCTTGGTTTCTGATTTTTTTTTTATTTTTTGTCTTGTAAATGAAATAAAAACAAATAGAAATTTATTGCCAGAAATTTATGACAAGTTGGGAATTTTTTTCTACATTTACAAACTGAGAATATTTTTGTATATTTTTTATGTAGTCTTATTCCTCTTGAGGAGTTTTTTCTATTTAAGTTGCAATTTATTCCATTTTTTTTTTTGATAGTAAAACAATGTGAAGATGCATATCCCGAGAAACAATGAAATGCAAAAAAATACCACATAAATTGGACATTTTTTGGTTAACAAAAGAAAATTCACTAGAACAATGGGAATAATGGGCTAATGTTTAAATTTATAGTTTTCTTGGTTTCCATATTTTTTTGGGGAGGATAGTAATTTACATTGGGGAGAGTACTTCACATTGGAATGTTGCAAGGAATTTAAATGCACTAACATATGCGAGAGCGATGCTATAAGGAATTTCATGTTTAGAAAATATCAGTACACCAAAATTTAAAGACTACAAGATACTCCCTCCAGTAACAGTGGGAATATATATCAGTTTTATAGATAATATATAGGATCAGAAATACTAAATTTCGTATAAGAAGCCCTATATACACAGTTTGATGACTATCCCACAAAAATGATGATTTATGAGGTCCGATTTTTAAGCTTTTTGCTACGACTAGGAATATGAAAGAAAAATCGAAATCAAAAAGCGAGAAGCGATTTTTAAAACTGTTTCAATGTTGGGAATATCTGAGAAAGTTTGCTTTAAAAGAGGCAATATAGTTACAATAAATAATTTTTATATGAATCAGTATTAGTACCACTTAGATTTTTCAGCCTATTTTCCCTAGACGTGGATATTTTCAAGAATATTTTTTAAGTCCCATTTAGGCGTGGATTCGTTGAAGAATATTCAAGACCTCTGTGAGACTTTCAATTTTTTTGTTTTAATATTTTCTTAGGCCTCTCTAAGGTGTGATGTTTTACAATAATATTTTTCCTATACATATCTGAGGCGTGAATATTTTGAAAAATATTATTCCTTGGACTATTTGAAATGTGGATTATTAAAAATATGTTTTCATGAAATTTAAACAATATTTTTCCTATGTGTAACGGAGGGATGTTTTTTATAGAATACTAGCAGACCTGGCAAACGTTGTTTTGCCGTATCAAAATTGCATCAATTTAGGGTTTTCCACCAAACATTTATCAGGAGAAGGTCAAGTTTTGATCTAACTAATCTCACCTCAAAAGATAATTTAGTATGGATGGCGTAATTAATATTCCTATTTTGATCACATACGATTCATAAGTCCTTTGAATCAAGGTGTAAGTAACACAACATTCGATTACTTCAATCTCCGACTTTTTTATGTTTTTCTCAAAATTTTCTTTGGCAAAACTCTTCCCACAGCAATCAAAAACAGCCGTAGGAAAATGTGAGTCAAATAGATGCAGTCGTTCTCAATGGAAACATTTTTGAGATCGCTAAACGCAAGAAACTATATAGTGCGTCATATGTGGGACGAACTTAAAATTAAACAGAAACACTCCTCACGGCCCATACAATTTGGTCAAAATCGGTGCAGTAGTTCTTGAGTTACGGTGCACAAACCTAAAAAAAGAAACCTAAATATTGCGCCATCTGTCAGATGAACTTCAAACTACACAGAAACACATCTCATGCCCCATAGAGACTGTATATTCAATTTGGTAAAAATTGGTGCAGTAGCTTTTGAGTTTAGCGATCACGAACATACACGTAATTTTTTTATATATAGAGATTTTGCTGAGGCATTTTTGATATATTTCAGCCTACCAGAGGCGAGGATTAAAAAAATATATACATTTTTAAAACTTACTCGAGGCGTGGATTAAAACAATCTATTTTTAAAGTCTACCTGAGGCGTGGACTTTAAAAAATATATTTTTAAAGCTTATATAGACGTGGATTTTTAAAGAATATATTTTTTAAGCCTTTCTAGACGTGAATTTTTAAAGAATTTATTTTAGGCCTATATGATTCGTGATTTTTTAAAGAATATTTTGCTATCTGAGGCGTTTTTTCTAACCTTCGACTTTAAAAATAAAGAAAAATATTTTTAGGTCTATGAGGCGTGGAATTTTATAGAATATTTTTTCCTGGGCATATCTGGGGCGTGGATTTGTAAAGAAAAATTTTCTTTGGCCTTTCCTTCGAGGAATATTTTTCCTATACCGATCTGAGGCGCGGATTTTTAAAGAATAGTTTTCCTATACCGATCTGAGGCGTGGATTTTTAAAGAATATTTTTCCTATACCGATCTGAGGCGTGGACTTTAAAGAATATTTGTATGATGCCGATCTGAGACGTAGATTTTTAAAGAATATTTTCCTATGCCGATCTGAGGCGTGGATTTTTAAAATAAAATTGTTAAGCTTATCTGACGCGTGGATGTTTAAAAGAATATTTTTCCTAAACCTATCTGAGGCGTGGATGTTTAAAAGAAAATTTTTCCTGAATCTATCTGAGGCGTGGATGTTTAAAAGAATTCTTTTCCTGAACCTATCTGAAGCGTGGATTTTTAAAATAATATTTTTAAGCTTAAATAATATTCTTTTCCTTTGCCTCTCTGAGACATGGTGTTTTAAAATAATATTCTTTTCCTTTGTCTATCTGGACCTGGATTTTTGAAGAATATTTTTCTTAGGCCTAATGTAATGATTTTTAATTTAAGCGTTTATTATTAAAAGAATATTTTTGTTTGTCCAATCTACCTGAGACGTGGGAGTTAAAGAATATTTTCCGATACCCATTTGTGGCGTAATTTTTAAAATAATATTTTTGTTGGGCATATTATGGCGTGACTTACAAAAATTTTCTTCAAAGCCTATCGTAGCGTGTTTTTTAAGAACTTTGAAAAATATATTTTTCATAGGGTTTCATATTTTTGTTAGGCCTATCAGGCGTGATTTTTAAAAAGTATACTTTTCTCCAGGCCTATTAAATCGTGATTTTTTAAAAGAATATATTTTGATAATTTTTGTTAGGAAAGTTAAGGCGTTGCTTTTAAAAAATAATATTTTTCCAGGCCTATAAAGGCGTGATTTTTAAAAATATAAATATTTTAGATTTTTAAAAGAAAATTTTGCAATGCCTATCAGAAACCTGGATTTCTAAAAAAATATTTTAGGATGCCTAACAGAATCCTGGATTTCTAAAAAAATATTTTAGGATGCCTATCAGAATCCTGGATTTTCAAAATTATATTTTTCGAGGCCTATTTTTAAGGCATATTTTAAGACCTATCAGGTTCCCATCACAATCTATTGAAAATTCCTCGTAAAAAAATTAAAAAACTTTTGCAAATATTCCATGTATCCTGTAAAAAATGAATAACTCCAAAACAAATAATACAAACGGTTCCAAAATTTAGCACGTTGCTCTAGACGTACCTAGCCCCCCATTTGTCGAAAATAGGCGGCTTTCCAAAAAAGTTTTCATAGGTCCCCAACACCACCACCGTCGAAAAGAAAGACAAAAAATGTTACTCCCCTTTCCCAAGAGTGATTAAAATGAACACATACTTATTCCTACCAAAAAATCTAATTTATTTATACTAATCGGCTGGCTCTTCACGAAGCCAGGAGGTAAGATATATTTATTTCGATATATTTTAGATCAAATAATTCTCTATATTTTGATTCAAAGGAACACATACTATCCTACCAAACAATCTAATGGCTGAAAACCCAGGAACAGTTCTGGAGAATAAGGAAGTTGTGTAAGCATTTAGAAGTCAAATTCCACAACTTTATTATTTTTTAATACCTTTATTTATAATCTACCTCGAGAGATGTGAACAATTATAGCACGAAAATATTCACTAATTAATTCCACTTTGATTTTTCTACACTTTGATTTTTCAAGTCCCCGTAAACAACACAACACATGGTTGTACGTCGAGCTGTAAAGTTTATTTTTGCGCTAAAAAATTGTCGAAATTTTGGTTTAAAATTCCAGATGGCGCTGACAATACGTAATGCATAGGCCAGAAATAAACAACAGCCCTCGTAAAACAAAATAATTGCTTATATCCAAGGTCATTTTGATCTTCTGTTATTCAATTTTCTAAAGTGCTTCAAATTCATTTCAATTTTGCAAATTTGTATTAAATCAATAAAATCCCATTAATATTCATTTGCTTCTCGAACAGAAGAAAATAATAAGCAAATAATCCTTGACAATTTTCCTTTTGAAATATCTCAGCTACCTTCGCTTCTTCCTTTTTTTTTAATGTGTCAAACTTCATTTCCATCAGCATCAACACCATGACCAAATTGAAGATGATATTGAATTGAGAATAAATTTTACGCCAATGCAGATATATGGCAATAAAGGCGATGAAAGGAAATTGAACTAAAAGAGCAGAACACTTTATGTTCCACCCGCAACCAACACACCAGAGATTTTATTGGCAAACCAGGAAACAAAAAACAACAAAAAATTATTCAAAAAGGATAAACGAATCAAACAAAAGCCGAACGGTGCAATGCAATGCAAAGGCAAATGAATTCCCTTTTTCCAAAAAGGCAGTTACAGTTCCAGATGCAGCGGCAAAATTAAAAATCCATTCATTTGAATAAATGCGAATTTGGAACGCTTCAACTATTTACAGAAAGCTGCTTTTGTGCTGCTTATTATTATGGTTACCTTTATTGTTGTGTTTGTTGCTGTTGTTGGCATTGTTGTTATTGCAATTGCTGGTGTCGAATTGTTGGCTGGTCGGTTTGTCGGTTTATAGTTTGCTTCGTTTGCATTATATTGGGGGCAATTGAAAAATCGCAAAATTCCAAATGAATTTTTGAAACAATTCTGTTTTCTGTCTCGTTTGTCTGCCAAATAATCTGTCCCTGCTGTTGCTGCTGCTCCTGCTGAACTCTGTCAGGTGCAAACATTGATGGCCACACAAGGCCAAAACAAAAATAAATAAATTTCGGCTTTGTAAATATTTTATTAAACATTTAGAAGAGTGGCGGGTGGCGGAACTACAAACAAAATATGCATTTCATTTGAAGTTAGGGATAGAACGGTGTGGCAAAATGTGTGAAATGAAATTGAGGGCATATGTTTGATTGATTGAACAAAAAAAAATAAAATAATTGCCACACATGAAATAATAAATCAATTGTTTTTTCTATAGTCTGTTGTATCAAATGTTGTTTTTAATATTTATACAATCAAAAAATGATTGTGTGTACATGTGTAAACAGCAGTGGGTCATGGAATTGGGTATGTATTAAAAAAAATAGTTTATAAAGAATATTAAATCATGGGTAAATAACCGATTTTTAAAGTCCATGCTCCATAATTTATACAAGAAACAAATAAAAACGTCTTCAAGGTTAGCCCGATCGAACTTCCTATACCCTCCGACATAAGTGCACATACCTGAAATCGATCGGAATTTTTGTATAAGTGGTAGGTCATGGTAAATTACTGACAGGAAAAAACTTATTAATCAATTACATTACTCTATGATTGACAAAATCAGCTAAGACCCTGAACATACCAAAATCCTCCAGATTTCCAAGATATGGGGGCTATACCAAACCGGGGACACATATTATTATTTTTCGGAACGCAGATTTGATACCCAATAATAATAAATTATAAAATCCTAAAATCCACAAAATACCGAATGATGTAGGTACCGTTATATGGGGTCTATTCTCAAGTTTAGATCAAAATTTTTATAGGGAAATTTTTTACGCAATTTTAATACCAAATATAAAATTACAGCCAGCGTGCCCAATTTGCCAAAATTACTGGAACCCAAAAAGTACCGTATGGGCTATTATTGTTAATTTTTGCTAGGAATATTTCGCCAATTAGAACCAATAGTCCCAATTTAAAATTCAGCTTGAGCCCGGCTGGGATTTGAACGCTGGTTCCCATGGCATCGGTTGATGTCCGGAGCCTTAGCGTTCAAAGTCACCTCCTTATCTTCATTAGGTTGCACAATATGCAGTTGCATACCATTGAAGAAAAATATTGTAGTCTGTATGGATAAAAAACATTTAAAATCAATGTGATTGAAAAACTTGCCTTAAATATCCAAAAGATAGAAATTATATAGAAATTATATCGGTTACCAAAATGTGGTATAAAAAAAACATTTAAAATCAATGTGGTTGAAAAACTTGCCTTAATCCCAAATATTTTGGAATCCGCAAAGAGGTTATATTCTATAGGATAACAAACCAAAACTCCTTACAGGCAATTCTAAATATTTTGAAGGTATTCACCGATTTTCACTTTACTTTAATTTTGCATTTCGGTTTCTCAGTGAATTCTTCTCCATTGATCCGCCACAACCTTTGTTTAGAGTCTCACTCTAATAGAGATATATTTGTATCATCTGATGAAGTTAGCTTCCCAGAAGTCGTTTAGAAATTACTCGGCACCCCCTTTTTTTGTTTAAAGTCCAGTTTCGCTCACATTTTTACAATAGCAGGAATGTTGCGACCTCAACTGGCTACGTGAGAATGTAATTGGTAGACCGTAAGGCTTATAGGACAATGATCCAAGTCTATTCGACTGGATATAGAGAAATTGTCGAAGCCAAAGATGGTTCGCACTGCGAAAGACTATCCAAATTTTTACAAACTTTGCTTTATTTGAATATCATGTTGTGTCACTTATAGATAGGACCTTCTTGTTTATTCTATTAAACCTGTTGCTTAAATATTTGGACTTGCATGGACATACATGCCTTTCTTCCTTAGCTTGTTATTTCTTTAACTAATAATCGCCTGTACGTAGTAGTCAGTGTTCGATCCGGTGCTGTCTTAATTTTTATCTATTTATTATTATTAATATTACTATTTCCTGGTTCACTCTTGGAGAAATGGTCCCACCCTCCAACAGCGTTCGCTTGATCCCTACGAAACCATTTCATGTCCAAGACTTTTCATTGGATTTTTCATTGAATCCTCCCTATGCATAAATGATCCAAAACAACCTATTTAGCTTAGACTTTCTTCCACAATACATTTGCAGAGTAAAACAGCAAGATTTAGTCATCGTCAGATTGCCGTCGATGCAAATTCAAAACTTTCTATCCGATCTTCAACCAGTCTATTTCGCCTTATTGACAGTTTTCACCACCCCAGGGGCGTAAATTAGATGTAGCATTGCACCTTTCTTCTATCCGATCATTAACAAGTCTTTGGTACTACCAACGTCGAGATCGCCAAAGCCAATCACTAAATCTTATATGTGCAATTATCGCCGGGGAGACGTCTGTCATAGTCTTATGGCATATTAAGATCTAATATACATATTAAGAGAGATCTCCATGATCTAGAGAAAGATCTTCACTATCTAGGTAGGTCTAAATAACAGCCATATAGATGCAGTTCCCCAGGAATCGTCCGTGATTTCATTTCAGTCCTTCCATCGTATCTTTCTAATTTCGGGCTTACTCCGAAATATTTGTAGATCGAGGACTTTATTTCGATGGAAGCCTCAAGGCTTTCTATTTTTTCTATGATTTTTCACCATATTCATACCTTTATGGGGTTTAGTTTTCCTTGCAAGGAGATAAGAGTTTCACCGATGGATTCATCGAAAATTTTATTTATCAATAGTTTTGTGTCATTCTGTTCTATAGATATTATATCCGCTTCCAATTAAGGCCCCAAAGAAGTATTCTTTCCGGTTTAATTTATGTGTCATTTCTTCAATTATTTGGTGCGCCTATTCTATGTAATTACCGGAATCTATTTTCGGAACTTCTAAGTTTTTTAAAAAAAGTATTTGGCCAGATCATCATTTTAAAACAAGTATATGGCCGGATCCTCATTGATGTCAGATGGTTGAGATGGTTTCTCTGAAGAATTTATTTTTCGATCGCTTGGCGTCATTTTGCTTCTCTCTTCAACTTATAAATACGTGAAGGAAGGTTCAGAGGCTCCATAGAAGTATTTCCTCTGGTTTAATTTATGTTCTGTCTCGTCCCTTCTTTTACCGATTGGTGGGTATATTCTGTATGTATATTTTTCAGAAATCCCATGTTTATAAGTAACTTGAATCGATTTACTCAGGACCTTCATTGGCAGGAGAGTTTTTTTTCTAATTCTATAGCAACCATCATTCTGTTTCACAGGGCCGATTCGACCTTTTTCGTATTCATACTGTTTCAACTCGGCTATCGCTTTCTCAAAACCTACAAATTCTATGTCGATTTAGCCATGTCTGTATGTCTGTTGAAATCACGATATTTGGCACAGATATTCCGACTACTTCTAAGACGTTAGGTGTTGTAAATGGGGAATATCAAATATTGGTATAGCCCCCACATAATGGTACCTCCAATATTATGGGCTCTCATTGAGTAGTAAATCTTTCTACCAATAAATCAATATTGACTTTCCCCAGTAGAAAATAACCCTAACACAAATTAGTAATATTGACCCAATTTCAGGGTTGCCCCCAACAACGGTAGCCCCACTTTTCGATATTTTGGGGATTTTGTGCACGGATTGCAACCGAATTGGTTCTAATTTGATATTTTAGACCTTAATTAGTTTATCCACGTTTTGGTGTAGTTTGATCTAAATTGGTTTACATATTTTAGTCCATGTGTCCTTCAGAAATCCCACGTCTGTTAGGATGCATCTGCTGAATATACCCAAAGCTGTGATGGGTATTATATAGTCGGGCCGTATGACGTCAAATTTCCCTCATCGGTTCTTATTAAATTTTCTACATATCCGGCAATTGCCTTGATTATTTAAAACCAGTAAGGAAAGTAGTAAAGTCGGACTATGCCGACTATATGATACCCTTCACCACTTTGGGTATATTTTACATATGTATCCTAACAGGCGACGCGTTTTGTTATAAATCTATATCTGAACCGATTTTTGAGAAACTTGCCAGAGACTAATTTATATAACATCAGTACGTTGTATCAATCGGCCTAGCTATGGATCTGTTCACGAAGCTTAGCAACATCATTCTAGACTTAATTCAGTACCTTATACAAAAATTCGTGCAAATCGAAAGATATATAGGGTCTTTGGTGCACCAATTACCTTAAATCGGATGAAAATACATATGGGAGCTATATCTAAATCTGAACCGATTTTCTCAAAACTTTTGACACACCATTCTAGATTTAATTCAGTACACTATGCCAAAATTCCTGCGAATCAATAGATTTCCAGGGACTTTAGTGGACTATTCACCTAAAATCGGGCGAAGCTATATATGGGAGCTATATCTAAATCTGAACCGATTTTCATTCTAGACTTAATTTAGTACGTTGTGCCAAATTTCGTGCAAATCGAAAGATATATAGGGACTTTTGTGCACCATTTACCTTAAATGGGACGAAAATATATATGGGAGCTATATCTAAATCTGAACCGATTTTTCCCAATTTCAGGGTTCGTCCTTGGACCAAACAAATGAGCTGTGCCAAATTTCATCCAATTCGGATCATAAATGCGACCTGTACTTTGTTTACAATTTAACATGAACAGACGGACGGACATGCATAAATCGACTCAGAAAGTGATTTTATGCATATTCTCAAAAGGAACAATGGGTCTATATCGATTATTTTTGCCTGTTACAAACATATGCACAAAGACATAATACCCTGTACCACAGTGTGGTGAAGGGTATAAACATTATTCATAATTAGTTGAAAAGTCTCTAAAAACTCAGCAATGGTATACTAGTCTCATACAAATAAAGAGGATGGACCTCTAGTGTTACGTCCAACAAAAAATTTCGGTGTTGAAATGTATTTTCCCACAATTAATAATTCAATTGCCACAAATGCCAATACATAGTTTGAAATTTCACCAACAATTAATAAAAATCATTTAAAATTTTCGATATCAATATATATGCGGGCATACGTGTGTGTGCGCGCGACTATTTGATGTGGCATCAATGTCCATGAATTGAAAAATATCATTTAATTTCTTTTTTTTTTGGCTTTTTTTGTGCAATTCCCATTTGATGATATGATTTGGTGATACAAAATTCATTGAAAACAAATCATATCATCATTGCAAAATACACTCAGACACACAAACATACGTACACAATACAATGTTGTAACAATTGTTGGCTATTAGTTTTGTTTTTATCAACAATGGCAAAAAAAAAAACACAACATTTGTATTTATGGCCATAATCACTGGCCAACAAATGAAATCTCTATTCCACAAATACCAATACCGCCAGCACTCGTTCTCTCTTTCCCCCTTCATATCTTTGCCACTCATCAAACACCCAGTTCGACAATTATCACCATTTCCCCAAATAGTTGGTAATTCACAATCATCATCCGACCCTTTTTTCGTTATCCTTATCCTGAAATGTAGGTTAGGGAGGGTGTGGGTGGGTGTGTGTGTGTGGGAGTGCGGCAATTAAAAATGTTTAACAACTTGGCCAAAATGAAAACAATGGCTGACTATTTGGCTGGTTGGCTAGCTGACGGGTTGGTTGGTTGGCTGGTCGGTTTGACTGTTTTTATTTTTTTCATCTGGTCAAACGATTGAATGGTTTTACTGGTTATACAGTTCGGTTCACTTCACCGATGTGTTCGTTGTTCGTTTTATTGTTATTATTGCTCTGTTATTATTGTTTTTATTTCTTTTTGTAAGTTTTGGACTTTGGCGAATTTGTTGGTGTTGTTCGTGTTGTTGTTGCTGTTGCTGCTATTTGTTGGTTCGGTTGCATTTTAACAATTATTGCAATTTTTATTAGCATATTTAAGCCAACAATTAGCGGTCATTATGAAATCAACTTAAATTATGCGTACACACATTGAACCCCCTTTGTGTCTGTATGTGTGTATGGTGCGTACATGTGGTAATTTAATTATTTATTTTTATTTATATGTGAAATAGAACAATAACAACATGACACAATAATACAAAACAATTAAATCATTTTCAAATAAAATTTCAAACCAAAAACAAATCGAGGGAAAAACAATCGCCTGATTATTTGCCTATCAATCAATTGAACAAATAAAATCCTTTGAGAAGCGCTATACAAACATTAGGACAACAATTGTTGATGACACTATCATCATTAACAACAACATCATCATTATTATTATTTTTATACAATTATCAATTGCCCATTGACAGGGAATAAATAATAAGCTAATCTAATTATATTATTTATGAGCAAAAAAGAATCTGAGCAAAAACTATTTTGTATTTACCCTAAAGCCATCATCAAGTCACACTGTTAAAATTATAAATTGTTTTTTGTTGTTAGATTAATTGATTAACAAATTTATTTGTGGCTGTGTTTTTTTTTTTGCCCTTTGACTTTGTTTCGAAATGTAAATAATATTTTTTACAGAAAGGTGATATTATATTAACACACGTTTATATATGAGGTCAACACGGTTGTCTCGTATTTAACATGGGGATGAAAAATAACATTATATGTCAAACTATGTTTATCTATTTGATTAAACCGTTTCGAATATTGTCGGTTTGACCTTTTTTACATATACCTTATATAAAACGAATGTATGGGAATAGAATGACAGACCTAAATATTTATACTAAATACAGACATGTATTTATTATTTACCTCTCCCACGACCTTACACAAGTGGCTGCAATATGGATTCCATATTTTTGGCGAATACATTTTTTCTCTGACAATATAGCCTTCATTTAAAAATCTCCCCTCATTTTCGGTATGCATCGGTTCGGTTGTAACTTTAAAGGTAGGAGGAACCGATACTCCGCTGATAATCCGATAATCGAGTCTTACGATTTGTTTAGGGTATATCTCAATGACCAACCGGCAATCATTGAGATATACCCTAAACAAATCGTAAGACTCGTAGGATTTTGCTTTGAGTATGACCCTCTTTGTTTTCATCATTCGTTTCTGGCATGGCAGTAGACATCAAAATCTTGGAAATAAATTGCCTTAGTTTAATCGGATTGATCATAGCATAAACACAACCCAAAAAATAATTACCGATTGCATATTTCTATATTCTGTACCAGAAATCGGCTAAGAAAAATAACATGATGGTCACCCCCCCTAATTGATTTACATTCAGTAGTAAGCTAAAAAGGTCCTTAATAAAAATTCTTTAAAAAAATTCACGTCTTTGGCTAAGAAGGTCCTTAATAAAAATTCTTTAAAAAATCCACGTCTTTGACTAAGAAGGTCCTCAATAAAAATTCTTCAAAAAATCCACGCTTTTACCTAAGAAGTTCCCTAATAAAAATTCGTTTAGCTAAAAAAATTCTTTTAATTAACAAATCCACGCTTTTAGCTCCTTAATAAAAATTCTTTAAATTAAAAAATCCACGCTTTTAGCTCCCTAATAAAAATTCTTTAAGAAAAATCCACGCCTTTAGGTCCTTAAAAATTCTTTAAAAAATCCGCTCCTCTAGCTCCTTAATAAAAATTATTTTAATTAAAAAAATCCACGCTTTTAGCTCCTTAATAAAAATTCATTTAATTAAAAAATCCACGCTTTTAGCTCCTTAATAAATATTCCTTTAATAAAAAAACCACGCCTTTAGCTTCTTAATAAAAATTCCTTTAATAAAAAATCCACGCATTTAGCTCCTTAATAAAAATTCTTTAAAAAAAACACTCCTTTAGCTCATTAATAAAAATTCTTTAAAAAATCCACGCCTTTAGCTCCTTAATAATTTTTTTTTAAAAAATTCACGCCTTTAGCTCCTCATTAAAAATTCTTTAAAAAATCCACGCCTTTAGCTCCTTAATAAAAATTCTTTAAAAAATTCACGGCTTTAGCTCCTTAATAAAAATTCTTTAAAAACACGCCTTTAGCTAGGAAGGTCCTTAATAACAAATGTATGAAGGTCCGCATTTTTAGCTAAGAAGGTCCTTAATAAAAATGCTTTACAAAATTCTTCAAAAAATCCTCGCCTTTGGCTAAGAAGGTCCTTAATATTTTTTAAATCCACGTTTTAAGTTAAGAAAGTCCTTAATAAAAATTCTTTAAAAAATCCACGTTTTAGCTAAGATGGTCCTTAATAAAAAATCACTAAAAAGTCCACGTTTTAAGCTAAGAAAGTCCTTAATAAAAATTCTTTAAAAAATCCACGTTTTTGCTAAGAAGGTCCTACCTCAATACATTTTTTTAGAGGGACCTTAGTAGCTTTAAAGATCCTTTAAAAAATTCTAAAAAAATCCACGCTTTTGGCTAAGAAGGTCCCTAATAAAAATTCTTAAAAAAAATCCACCATTTGGCTAAGAAGGCACTTAATAAAAACTCTTTAAAAAAACACATTTCCTTTATTCTTTATTCTGTTCACGAAGTACAAATCAAAAGAATTGTTACGTCCTTTTAATCCTCCAAGTGGAAAGATTTCCATCTCTTCACTTTGCAAGCCTTATTTTATGTTCTGAAGACTTTTGCCATATTTTTTTTAAATCTGTTCCAAACTTTGGTCTTCTGTAATTTGTCAGACTACCGAGGGAGAATACCTAGAGAGCTTCGAGGTCTTTGCCAGAACAATTTTATCTTGGGAATATGTGTGAGTGGTAGTCCTTCGACAATACGAGTATGATTCCAAACAACATTGATCAATAAATCTGGACGATTTATTAAGAGTCTGCTGTCATATTACTCTTTTATTGTTGTATATTTTATATTTTTTGAGGCCAAGCTCGGCTTTGTTATATCCCGACTAAATCTAACACTTTATTGGGAAACCCTATTTATTAGTCAGAAAATATATTTTGGAGGTATTCTGCTCTTCATAATTATTATTTCAAAATAATAAGTATCATTTCAAAATAGTATGTTGGTTTTCAGAACAATTCTAAGCTCCATGCATTATTACCTTCCGATAATAGGAAACATTTGGCATACCTTTGATTTATTGTGCTTCCTTGTCACTATTCATCATGTATCTTATTTTAGTTCAATTTGAGGTTTGCAGATGTTTGCTCCTTCGGTCTTACTCTTTCGCTATCTGTTAGGGGTTTCTTAATTCTGTTTAGTTAGTCGGGATTGTTATTAAGCGAAAAAATATTTCTAACTGGTTTGAAGGTATTCTGCTTTTAAGAAGATGCCATACGATTTGACAGGAAAATATTTAGAGATTCCTAGCTTAATGGTTGCAGCTAAAGATGCGTTATTTTCAATCACTTCCAAGGATGTTCGAGGATGTTAAAGCTCCTGGCTTTATTGCCTTCCGAAAATGGAGAACATGCAGTGCACTTCCTAATTTATTGTGGTTCCACACTGGTAACATTTTTGTCATTGCTATTCAGAGGTTAATTCTTACAAACGTTGTTGTCCAGAAAATGTAATGTCTAGCTCCACAAACTGTACAAGTATTATATTTGTGATGTAGAGCATCAGTCACTATATGCTTCTAAAACCCAGGTAGATATTAACATTTCACCAGATTGCTCGATATTTCATCGCCAAAAGGCGTACTGGTACTGGATATTTAGAAGTAAAACCTTCCGGAGTAAAGGCTCAATGTAAAATTTCATACTTGTCCCACCAAAGGGCTAAATTTACCCTTAACACGTCATTTACATGAAGTCGGACGAAAATATATGAAGAGATATATATAAACATAAGTATAAAATGAATATTTTGAGTATGTGTATTTATAGAACCGAGCTGCGAAGCCCTACTCCTGTAACTTTGCTGAAATCTTAGTCTGAGTAGAAACAGATAACTCGACTCCGTACAAGGCGTATCGGCGTATACTTAACAAACCCAATTTAATATTATTACTCATACGACCCAATTGAATAAAAAAATCCTCACATTTGCGCAACATAAATTGGCAAATAAAAACATGATATTTTTTCTGATAAATTTAAATTAACAATTTGCCACAAAAATTATCTTAACTAACAAGAGCTGTTCTCTGGTATCGAAGATGCTATGACATGTATTTGAAGAAGCAAATTGGAAAATTTGCATTCTAGCTATCTTATTGATGCAACAAAAAGATACAAGAACAACAAGGCAGAAAACCATATCAAAAAGCAAAACTAGGAAATCATGACAATAACAACAGCCAACAGAAAAAAAACAACTAACAAACGACAACAACAACAACACGACACAATTGACTACAATAATAGAAAATAACAATAGCATTGAGAATAAATCAAGAAAAAATATCTTCAAACCAATACAACAGCAAGAACAACAACAACAGAAACACACAAACACAAAGAAGTCGAAGTAGAAAATATAACAAAAACCAGAACCATACAAATCGCTATGCATCGATGAACACGATTATGAAGGAGTCTAAAGTTGTACGAATATATATTTTTTATTATTATTTTTTATTTAGAAAAAAATATATACAAAAAATTCAAAAGCAGCAAAAAACCTCATAGCTATTTTGGAGACAACCACTACTAATGTCATGGACGATTCCTACACGTATTTGATATAATTTGTTTCCTTTGCTCGAATGCAGCAGCAAGGATACGTTTTTTCGTTGTTTGACTTTGGATATTCTTTTCGTTTTTTGGCGAAAACAGAGAAAAAACCCAACTTGTCCAAAAAGACATGTTTCTCCATATCAAGTATATTATACAACAACAAAAGCATACAAGAAAAAAAAACAAAATAATAAACAACAACAATGAAAGTTATAACAATGCAAATGTCTTTTGTATTTGTGTGTTGGCTGCCATAACACACTGCTATTGTAGTGGCAACGATGTCGTCAATGGCAGGCAGTCAGGGCAGTCAGGCAAGCCAACCAGTCAGTACGTGGTGCATTTAACTGCATTTCCGTTATTCATTTCAACATACATATATATGTATGTATGTAAGCAACATAAACTCAATCTTCATGGGCTCATGGACTCACTCAACCCCTTACCCACTCGCTCATTCCAAATGATTGGCATACTGCTGGTGGTATGGTGTCCTTTTAAATTTCATTTCATGTTATTGTTGCCATTATTTTTGCATTTATTTATTTATTCCTTTAAACATATTTGACACTTATGAAGGTCTAGCCATAAAATTGAAAAAAAATAATCACAACCAGAGATGGTCCGTCAGAAACAGTGACGTAAATGACATACATTTCCGACGTATAATACATACGTCAGAAACGTCGGAAACCCCCCCAAAACCATTAGGTTTTTGACAAGATAGCTATTCCCATTAATCAATTCGAAAATTACGCACGCTTTACTCATATCCATATCAAATGTCAACATTTTCTTCTCAAAAAAGTTCAGAATTTTTTTATCAGGACTAGAAGGAATAATCAGATGTACGTAAAAATAATAAATATTCTTGAAAATAACTGTATATGGTTATAATATTGAATTAAATGACGTTTACTACATTTATTACATTTTATACAAGTATATGACGTTTTCGACGTTAACAACTTTTTGACAGTCGAAAACCTAAAAATTCGTCAAACGGACCATCCCTGATCACAACAAACCGTTAAATATAAACTTATCATTTGGCTATGTACGATGGATAACAAGAACTTGTGTAGAAATTAAAAACGACACTGTAGGACTTCGAAAACGAGCCAAATCCAAAGGAGATCAATACTGAGTGGTACCCAAAATAGGTTTGCCTGAAGTCTTCAGAGAAATTCGAATAAAAAACGAAGAAGAGATTACAAATCAATGTGCACTACAAACCACCACCTTTGTGACCGGTCAAATGGAGAAATTTGTGGGTCATCTGCCATACAGCCCTGACTTGGCATATCACTAAGAACCAAAAAACTGTCATGGACGGTTTAAAATGTTTGAGGGACGAAAAAACGTCATCATTTGTGCCGTTCACAAGTCAATGAAAACTTCAGCAAAAACTCATTTCTTGTTCTCAAATCTCAAAGGAATGCTTGTTGAAAAGTAAAGGGGGGATTAGGGCTATTTTCAAGCAAAGGACGATTCTTGATTAATAAATGTTCTTATCGTACGATATCGTATACATTTATCTCTCTAAGGTGTGCGGAGACACAGTCCAGAAATGTTATTGCCCATATTAGGCATTTTTATACCCTTCACCACACTGTGGTACAGGGTATTATGTCTTTGTGCATATGTTTGTAACAGGCAAAAGGAAACGAGATAGACAAATGGTTCCTTTTGAGAATATGCATAGAATCACGTTTTAAGTCGATTTATGCATGTCCGTCTGTCCGTCCATCCGTCCGTCCATGTATTTTTGTTAACAAAGTACAGGACGCATTTGTGATCCGATTTGGTTGAAATTTGGCACAGTTCACTTATTTGGCCCAAGTACGAACCCTATTGAAATTGGGAAAAATCGGTTAAGATTTAGATATTTCTCCCATATATATTTTAGTTCAATTTTAAGTAAATAGTGCACCAACGTCCCTATATATCCTTCGATTTGCACGAAATTTGGCATAGCGTACTGAATTAAGTCTAGAACGATGTGTGTTAAGTTTCGTGAAAATCGGTTTAGATTTAGATAGAGCACCCATATATATTTTCGTCCGATTTTATGTAAATGGTGCACCAAAGTCCCTACATATCCTTCTATTTGCAAGAAATTTGGATTTATAAGTAAATGAAGAACTGAAAATGTGGCCGAACATGTGAGAAGTTTCGATGAAATCGGTTTAGATTTCGATATTTTGCTTTTAATTTATTTTCATATTTTTTTTCCATTGTATGAAGCAACTCTATATCTGACATAAATTTAGTATAGGTTGCAGAATCACAGGTTTAATTTCATGTTAATGGTCAAAAATGCGACGTCTGTTAGGATCCCATCTATTGAATATACCCAAAGTGGTGAAGGGTATCATATAGTCGGCCCCGTCCGACGTTACCTCTTTCCTTACTGGTTTGATGTAGGTCCATGTTTTGACATAATCCCTATATATGGAGATGGAGTATATGCAACTGAAGTGGCTGTGATTTCACATTCCAGGCGAATAAAAAACTTCTTTCCAAATAGATCGCTGTTTATGAATAGCCATCACACAATGGTATTGCCTTATTTTCGATACGTTAAAGTTTTCAGAAAATTTCCCCACCTGCGGTTATTTTGATTTGTTTTTTTATACCGAACTTTTTATGACGTTTTTACTTGTTCTTTTGTAAGCATTAATTACACTTTAAATACATAATTTTGTTCGCTTCGTATTTTCCGAGAGAATACAATTATTTGCTGTCATTCCCTTTCAGAATTAGTCCAACATTCTATTATTAAAAATTGGCATTTGTAAATTTCCACACTTACCCAATAACCCTTTTCCGTCCGTCTTGATTTCTTAGCCTGTAACTTTGTTTCAATCAAAATATATTTATAATGTATAAATACTGCATTCCCATACACACATATGCACATGCATACATATAAACACACATAATGTTAAGGCTGTGTTGTTGTTTATACATTTTATGCTATTTACCCTTATTATCGCATTGAAACAGTTATTCTTAAGACCCTTTACATTTTATGCAACATTTCGTCAACATTTGTATGTGTAGGGGAATGTGTATGGCGATTTTTGCCGTATGTGTTCGGTAACTTCCGTTTGTTTTGAATCGTCAACGTTGACACCGTCCTTAACGATGTTGGACTTGTAATTGTGTAAACATAAATTAAAAGAACATAAAGTAGAACTTTGGTGTGGAGGTCTTGTAGTGGACTTATAGATGTCAATTATGGACGAAAAAGGTCCTGATAAACGAAAAACTTTGAGTCACATTTGACCTAACTTTTAGCAGACTCTTGCAGCAGTCTCTTTGTTTATGAACCTTTGTATCAGATCTGAGTTGTTTGAGGAGTAGTTCTTTATCTCCTGAGTAATTTCTACGTAGCGTTGTTCTTGATAGACTGAAATCAGGTTCTTATATGTCAGGTTCTTATATGTTTTCGACCATATATTCGACTCGAATCATTACCTTGAAACCCTGTGTTTAACATATCTCAGTTTGATACCCTAAATACATATAAGTAATACATATCGAGAAGTACCTATAAAAACGGACCTATAAAATTTGGCCCGACCCACAGCTTTTGACTAGACTTGTTATACTAGACTATATTATAACTATGTTGTCAGGGTATTTTAGCTTTGTGCAGCCCCAAAAGTTTGTAACGCCGCGAAATATTGGTCCTAGACCCACCTTTAAGTATACCGATCGTCATATCTCGACTAGCTGAGTCGATCTAGAAATGTGTGTCCGTCCGTCCGTCCGTCTGTCCATTATAATTTGTAAACACGATACATGCCACCGTTATGGACCAATCTTCACAAAATTTTGCATGTATGATGGATTCTGGTCAATGAAGACCCCTATTGTTTTTGATAAAGATCGGTTAATATTTAGGGGATGAAATGGACCAAATACTAATATTTTGTCAGTTTTTCTGGTCGCTCCAGAGGCCTCAGTTATGGTCCGAACATCGTCAAATGTGAAAAATTACAAAAATTGTATGCTGGGGCGCATATACTTGCTCTTGAAGGATATATACCCGATAGGTTGATAGTATGTCCAAGATGAGTTGTTGACCTTCAAATTGATACCAATTGTATGGCTGTATGTACTCCGATGCGGGAGTTATACGTAATTAAGTAAAGGTGACTATGTGCATATTATTACTATTACCCCATTAGAGGACGGAAATGTCGCGCTGATCGCTTCGAAATTGTACATTAAGTTCCGATTATGGTCAAGGACTACGCTTATAGTTTTCGGTGAAGTTGAGATTTCATTCAGGGGGTGCAATGTACCCAAAACTTTAATTTTGTCAGATTTTCGAGTCGCTCTATAGGCAATTATTATATACAGAACATCACTTATTTTACAAGGTGAAGGGTATCTGACCAAATACTTAGAGCGGCTGTTTAGATAATGATCGGTCAATTTTCCGAGGGTCAAATCAACCAAAACCTAAAGTGACCATTTTTTTATT
Source organism: Musca vetustissima (assembly GCF_032173495.1). Classification (NCBI taxonomy): domain Eukaryota; kingdom Metazoa; phylum Arthropoda; class Insecta; order Diptera; family Muscidae; genus Musca; species Musca vetustissima. The sequence goes on along the minus strand of NW_026881304.1, from coordinate 24,810 downwards.
GTATGGCGAAAAAATTCACTTCAAGAAAAAACATTTTGGAAAATATGCAAGACTTAGGAAGAGGAGTTGATGATCTATAATCGGTAAAAAGGGTGCAAATATCATGAAATATTGCCCAGGCTCAGAATATAGAACCGCCGAAAGTGTGCTTTTCGTGGTAGTTGTGTAGGGTATCATATGGTCGGCCCCGTCCGACTATACTGCTCCGCTCACTGATTTTTTTTCTATATCCTTATGTTATGCCTTCGAAAAGCTATAGCCTTCAAGTGTTTCGGTTTAGTGAGTTTCTTCGTATTGTTGTTTTTGTTATTTCTTCTGCATCGCTGGATTCTACTTGCATGCAGTTCAGTGTTTTTTTTTTTTATTTTTTATTTCATTGAGGCTAACACAAAAAACAACTGTTCTTATTTAAAATTTAGGTGTTCTTTTTTCCTCTCTCCCTCTCCCATTTCTTTGAATTTATTTATTGTTGTTGTTAAAGTTGTATGTGTCGAAATCTTATGCTAACATTAAACTGAAAAAAAATTTTGTGAATTAAACCAAATCAACATCAAAGCCAACAATAGCAACAACAAAAACAAGCAGAAAAAATTAAAATAAAGCACACACATTCGCTTCGTTGGTTGCGTTGAATGGTGTTTTTTTTGTGCTTTTGGTTCCGTTTCCAGTTCATCGTCGTCGCATTGCAGTAAAAATTATTTGTTATGGTTGCCAACTAATACCAAACAGCCCAACAAACGAACGAACGAATCAACCAGCCAGTCAAGCCAACCACAATCACGTTGGCCAAATAAACACCAACAACAGCAACATACACACAAACACACTGCCACTACCTCCAGCAACCGCATCAACATCAAACAACCACTCCACCAACCAACCAACAATCGAACGCCAATGCCTTTTAAAGGATATGCCAGTTTTTATTGTTTGTTTGTTGTTGGCTGCAGCCGCTGTTGTTCAAATCTTTAGAAATTATGTTTTTTTTTTTCATTTTTGCTTAATTTTTATTATCGATATTGAATTGTGTGTTAAGCGGCGGTAACAACAAAAAAACAAACAAACCAATACCACTTTTCGTTTATCCTTTAATATCTTAAAAACTAACAACGTCTGCGTATTGAGGTCGTCTATATTGTGTTTTGCATTGAAAGCAAAAAAAAATTATGTAGATATTTGGAACATGCATACATTATTCGGTAGGGAACCTATTCAAATAATGAGTACAGACTTCAATACTAGATTTCGAAGTTAGAAATAAATATTTAAATGAAGATGCTAATTCAAAAATCTTGATTGATGTTTGCACTTTAATGGTCTCAAGACCTCATTGTCTCGCCGCTTTAATTAGATATGAGAGAAGTATAAACAAACATAGCTCCAACATCCTGACCCTTGAGGGTATCAATGGCAAACCTTGAGAGGCACATCGACTTTCCCCTCAATTTAAATCAGAAAATGTTAAAACAAAGTTATGTACGGCACGGGCGAACTATTAATACCCTCCACCATGAGGATGTAATTCAAAATATCTAAAATTAGGAGAAAATGCATGTTACGATAGGACCTTGAATATACCGAAAAGGACGTGAAAAACAGATAATTACCTAATAGGGGCCTTGCTTTTTATAGGGCTATTACAAAACGGGGTTCAATATTGATAATTTTGGGTAGTGAATTTTGACGGCCAATGAGAATTCGGTTGAAAAACGTGTCTAAAATTCCTAAAATACCTACTTGGGTCATTTTTAGTACAGAGATGTGTGGGTACTGTTAAATGGTCCCTGAAACTTGGGTCAATATTAATAATGTTTAGTATGGAGATGTGCTCTGCAATAAAAACGCAAAATACCAAATTACAGCCAATTCGTTGAAAAAACGTGACTAAAATCCCCAAAATACCAAATATTGGGAGGTACCGTTATATGGGACTTACACCAAATCGTGGATATATACCATTTGCAATATCAAACATCCTAGGAGCACTTGCAATGTCTGTGCAAAATTTCTGAGTTCTATCTTAAATATTACGATCTCTATCGACGGACGGATACGAAGAAATCGACATAGAATTTTATTCTGATCAAGAATATATACTTTATGAGGTTTCCGGTGAATATTTCGAGGTGTTGAAAATGGAATGACAAAATTAAAATGCACTCCACCTTATGGTGCAGGGTATAAAAATGGAAAAATTCGTCTCAGTCAAAAAAGCATTCCAACTTACCTCTGAGATAATTCTGTAAGTGAAATCCCCCATCAATGCAAACCTTGAGAGACATACTGAACTTCTCATGATCATTAAATTGACAAAAGTGGGACTTCCAATCCAGTCTAAAGACCGTCCATCTTATCATTGAGATGGTTCCCAATCCAAAGGCCAAGGAAGTGTTAGACAAAAAAAATATATATCAGGGAGATTATTGCGTTCATCTGGAAGTACACAAGAACCAAGTCAGATAGAATGAGCACGAGGAATTTCATCAAACGGGGAAGGAGATGATTTTTTGGGTGGTAGGATATCCTTGACAGAACAAGAAATGCCCTTTCAAAAACTTCAGGAAACAAGTCCATGACTCGACGCCCTTTTAGAAAATCAAGCAGCACTCACCAGGAGTGGACTATTGCCGTGAGGATGAAGAAGTGTTAGAAACGATCGAACTTCTACTATGTGGATTTCAAATGACAGCAGATCGTTGGCAAAGCAATGAGAGCATGTTCGCCCTTCTATACGGATGACAGCAGATCGTTGGCAAAGCAATGAGAGCATGTTCGCCCTTCTATACGGCAACAATCTCCTTTTGAGAAATAAACATGGAGTGGACTACTGCCATCTATGTAAGAAAGTAGAAAAAGAGTCAGAAATTATCGAATATCTACTGTATGGATATCGAATGCTTCGTATCATGATGCATTCACTGTTTGTAAAATACGTGACTGACACGTAACTAAAAAATGTCTTCTCCGGAATATATCCCACCGAAATGTTTAGTTTTGCCAAAAATCTCTCGTGGATAAGCTAAAAATTTAACCCCTTCTTGTCTCCTATCCTCTTGTTTTACAGTAACCCGGTACATAAGTGCAGGTTTACATTGACCGAAGCATTATAGTAGAACTTTGCGAACATCAACTCTGAACTTTAAAGATCTGAGGAAGTCGAGCCTGTCAAAATTTCGCGATATTTCAAATTTCTTTACAAATGTTAGTATATGTGCCACATCCGACCTCTTACATCAAAAGAATTGATATCAAATTAAAATTTAACCATCCTTCTTACATATACTAGCAACTTTTCAGGATTATGTCTTCCTGAAGAGATCATTTAAGCCATAAGATGCAAATTTTGTCATTTTACACACAATAAGTCTTGGTCCTTTTGACCCGCAAAATATAGTTCGATCATATTCATAAGAGATATGATTATCCCCGTTCGGGTTATAATTGTGTCCTCTAAATCGACTAGAAAAACAGACAAAAATAAAGTTGTTGGTTCATTTCAACGCCAAAATATCGACCATAATTACCATAACCGCTACAAACATACCGTCCGTCCTTCCGTAATTGCGATACAGGTCCCAGTTATGGCCCAATTTTCATGAAAACTTTCATGGAAACTTTATAATACCTTCATCAAATTCATTTGTTATAAAATTTTATATCCGTCGGAATAAATATTAAATCCATTCGAAAATTATTTTACGTAAAAACAATAAATGTGACATATTTTGGCAATAGATATTTTCCTCATGAGTCTTGCTTCACAGCTCACAAATTATAAAGCAATATATCTAAATATAGATTTATTTCCAATATCCAGTATTTTTTCAGTAATCTCTCCTCCATCTAGAAGGAGATTTATATTCCGTTTCCGTTTGCCATTAAAGCTAAAGTTACTTAGAATAGTAATAGTAACTAAAAATTAAAAAAAAATAGAACAAACAGTCACAAACTCATGCATACATACAAATAAATGTAATATTTTTTATCATCTTGCAAAAAGCAATAAATATTTTTCAAGTTAGAATCGAATGTTACAGAAAATAATCGATTTTTTTATTATATTATATTTTATATTTAAGGTTAGCTTGAATGAAAAAGACTCCCAAAAAATGACTTCAGTAGTAATTGCTATAGAGGCCATCGTTGACTTTGTCATATAGATTTTAGCATTAAAATCTCATTTCCAAACGTTGTGACTAGCCATTATTTATGAATTGGTCTTATTTGTGAATTTGTCATTTCGGGTGCAGTTTTTCCTTTCTCTCTGTACTTAATTCATAATAAATAGGGTTATTTAATAAGGAGTACCATTTTCATATTACTACAATGATATGTTATATACCAAATGATTTAATATTAGTTTGGAAAAAAATCCATTATTTTTTCGACAGATGGCTGTTCTGATGGATTTCTCGTAAAGTGTCGATCAAACTATTTCAGATTTATGCTCGTTGTAAGGGTGGCATTTGGCATTACAAAAAATAACGTGCTGTTTTTTTTTTGGCTTCGTGCATTCAGTTGTGTGTTACAGGGTGTTAAAAATGGAAGTGAACAAAGAGAAAATTCAGTAAATTTTACAGTTGTTCATTGACAAAGGCGAAAATGCAGCCAAGGGGCTGAAATTGTGAATAGTGTTTATAGTTCCGATATTTTAACAGTCAATTATGTGCAATTTCGGTTTCGTAGATTCCGTTCAGGCATTTTTGATGTTTAAGATGCACCTCGCACTTGTAGGCCGGTCGTCGAAAATGTCAATAAAATCGGAGAAATTATCGAAGTTGACTGGCATGTTAGCGGTTGTAACATCGCCCAGGAGCTAAAAATTGACAATAAAACTGGTTTAAGCCATTTACACAAAAAAGAATGGATTTCTTTCCCCCCAAACACGTGCTCAACCTCCCCCCAAAATAACGAAATTTGGTATTTAGCGTTATATGGGGGATTCCCTAAAAAGTGAACCGATATTGATTAATAGGAAGATTTGACACCCAGTGAGAAACTGAACAATTAAATTCGAACCAAGTCGCTATTAAAAAATACCGAATAATGGTTGTTACCATTGCGGGTAGCCGGAAACATGAGTCAATGTTGAACGTTTTTGGTAGGGATATTTTCTACTCAACGAGAATACAAAATATTAAATTGTTCCCAAATTGGTTGAAACACGTACTCAAGCTACCTATATACTCTCTAAAATACTGATTATTTGGGGTGTAGAAGGCATCCCTTAAAGGTGGACCCATGTTGATAATTTTTTATGAAACATGTGCCCAAAAAGGTGAAAAGGTGTCTAAACCTCCCAAATTATCGCATTTCGAGAAGGACCAGCGCTACCCTAAAAGGTGAACCAATATAGAACCATATTTCTGTATGAAAATGTGATACCCAATGATAAACAAACCCTTTAAATTACCGTCAATTCTGTTGAAAAAATCTGTCAAAAATCCCGATAATTCCAAATATTTGTGGGCACCGTAATATGGGGACTATAGCAAAACATGAACCGATACATCCCATTTGCAATATCAACTATCCTATGAGTTATAGGTATGACCGTACAAACTTTTTTAACGGATAGGCGGAAAGACGTCCGGAATGACAAATTGAAAATACACTCCACGTTATGGTGGAGGATATAGAACCCAAATGTCATCAAATCCCAAAAATTCCGAAAATTGGACAAATTTTAAGAATGGACAGATATTGGTAGAATTTCAGGTCACTTTGTTCTCGTTCTCAAACATTCTTCTCAGTCATTTACAATCTATACCATTCTAAGCAACGCTTTTTCCTATATACCATTCTAAGCAACGTTTTTTCCTATACCTAATTTTAGAGATTTTGTCATACTAGTTACACAGATACAGTGCATTTACAACTATTTTATCGTGCACACCGAGTAACAAAACTCCAAACTTCTTTTCAATTTGACCCTATCTCAATATCCCCATTCCTTTAAAAAAAACCCTCTCATTTTTTATTGACAAATTATTTAAAACTTAATGTTTTATAGTTTCAATTTTTCAGATCATAAATTATCGAATACAACAGCAGCAGCAGCAGCTATGAATGACATTGGCAGACAGGCATTGAGGCAACAGCAGCTAGAACAACATTCAATGGTGACAATATGGACGGATAGATAGATAGATGGATGGATGAATGAATAGCTTTTGTGGATGATGCGACAATATTAGTATCTGATCTATCTCTAAGCGGTAGCACCCCCGCCACCTCTTTCACATTCACAACACTTTGAAAATAACCTTGTCAACACAAATGTTGCAAACAGCAACGGTAGCTGGCTATCTATGTTGGCTACAATGATGTTCTCCTTCTATGCAGTGCAGTATGTTTTTTCTCTTCTGTTATTTTTTTTTTCTATCCTTTGTTTAGCTGTTGTGTCCTACCATCTCGTTCATTCCCCATCGGCCTTACATTTCACAAAGTCATCATTATTGAATCTCGCCAATAGATTTGGTGACATTGCAGAGCATCCACATCATAACTTTGTGATGTCAGTGTGTGAGTTTGTGTTGTATAAATATATTTAGTTGAATGTTGTTGTTGTCCCCTCCTCTTCATAATCATATTCTAATGGTTTTTTGATTTGTAACAACCAAACCCTTCTCATCAGCATTGCTCATCAATTATTTTAGTTTTTCCAGCTACCATACGATAGAGACATGTAACAAATGTTTCTATTTTGGAAAATAAATTATATATGATTATTGTTTTTTCATTTTATTTTAATCTTCGACACCCAGTTTTATTGATAAATATCGAAATAATGATATGGATATATGCAAATTGTCTTATGCAATTTTTCTCCTTTTCACATAAGCCTCATAACTAAGGACCACTGCAAAATAACTAACCAAGGTAAGTAGATCGAACACCAAGATATGCTGTGAGAGTGTTTGTATGATGTGAAATAAATTGTATGCTGTGTTGTAATACATTATTAGTGTTTATTGGTTCGGTGCGACCGGATGATGGTCCTCAACGACCGTTTTCAATTTATACGGGTCGGTGGGACTTTCGTCCGTTTGTAACGCCATGTCTCAACAAAAGTGATTTAAAGTGATATTATAATTTTTGTTTTAAAATTATATATGTGTGTATTTGTTAACCAAGCTATAAATATGTGTTAGTGATATAAAATCCTAATCCTAATGTAAATATTACTGTGTCTAAAATTAGTACCTTAAAATGATCGGCACTAAAATGAATTGTTAATTCTGAATGATTCGATTGGTTTCCTGCATGACATAAGATAATCACCATTCTTTCCGAAAATCCTCAAAAAACATCTACGCACCAACTGAAAGTAAGAAATATTATAAATACTGAATCGCATTGAACCAATGCTGCGGAGTCGACCCTGTTATTGACACCCTGGGGTATAGTTCCAAAACCAATAATTCATGGAACTAATTTATTATTAAAAATTTAATATATCGGACATATTAGACATTATTTTGAATTAATCGTATTCGGTCCGGATTGACGCATTACCTCGTGAACATTTCTTGCAATCATTTTTCATAATTGTCGACTTACATTATCGGAACATGAGTGTACTGATTTACGTTAATCTTTATATGATAAATGAAGATTGAAACAGGTGACGAATCATCGACTGTGTGGAAGACCTGCGATATTGTATGAACACCTGGCAGTAGAAAACTTTGTTTTCGTTGAATCCTGCACAATTTGACAATTGATCAAAACCTGTGTCGTATCAATTAAAGCAACGAAATATTAGAAAAATTATGACTCGGTGAATATATCCATATAAGCCTAAAACAAAACAGTGATTTTTCGAAGACGAGCTAAATTGAAACCAATAAGGAAAGTTGTAAAGTCAGGCTGGACCGATACCCTTCAGCACTTTGGATATATTCTACATTATATATTGACATGAAATTGAAAGAATTTAAATATGTGATCTTTATCTGTAAGTGAACCGACTAACATCAATCCAATCCTTCAACAACGACGAAACTTGCCAGAGATTAATTTATAACAATATGAACTGAAGTCATGTCAATCGGACAAACTTTGGGTATTTAGTGCAAATTTACATAAAATAGCAAGATGTGAGCTATATCTAAATCTGAACCGATTTTCAGAAAACTTGAACCGACTAACATCAATCCAATCCTTCAGCAACGACGAAATATGCCAGAGATTCATTTATAATAATATGAACGGAAGTCATGTCAATCGGACAAACTTTGTGTATTTAGTGCAAATTTACATAAAATAGTAAGATGTAAGCTATATCTAAATCTGAACCGATTTTCAGAAAACTTGGCACACATTGTTTTAGTCTCAATTCAGTACGATATACCAAATTGTTGTGCACATTGAAAGATATGTGGGCATTTGGTACAAAATTTACCTTAAATCGAACGAAAATACATATGGGAGCTATATCTTAATCTGAACTGATTTTCACGAAACTTGGAACACATCACTCCCGCCTCAATTCAGTACGCAATGCAAAATTTTGAATAAATCAAAAGATATATAGGGACTTTGGTGCATCATTAACATTAAATCGGACCAAAATATATATGGGAGCTATACCTATATCTGAACCGATTTTCACGAAACTTCGCAAACATCACTCCAGGCTCAGTTCAGTACGCTATGCCAAATTGGGTGCAAATCGAAATATATAAGTACTTTGGTGCACCATTTAACCTAAATCGGACAAAGTATATATGGGAGCTATATCTAAATCTGAACCGATTTTCACTTAACACACATCACTCTAGACTTAACTTAGTACGCTATGCCAAATTTCGTGCAAATCGAAGGATAGAAAGGGACTTTGGTGCACTATTTACCTAAAATCGGATGAAAATATACTGTGTAAATCTGAACCGATTTTTCCCAATTTCAATAGGGTTCGTCCTTGGGCCAAATAAATGAGCTGTGCCAAATTTCATCCAATTCGAATCATAAATGCGACCTGTATTTTGTTTACAATTTAACATGGACAGACAGACGGACGGACGGGCATGCATAAATCGACTTAAAAAGTGATTCTACGCATATTCTCAAAAGGAACCATGAGTCTATCTCGTTTTCTTTTGCCTGTTACAAACATATGCACAAAAACATAATACCCTGTACCTCAGTGTGGTGAAGGGTATAAAAAGGTACAATTTATACAATTCTAATACGAAGAAGTTGAAATAATCTCGACTGTAGGGGAGAGGGGGCACCTTTGAACACTTTTTTGTTTCAAGTCGTATACAATTTTTTTATTTTATAATTATTGGTTTCTTATAATTTTTAATTAATGTGTACATATGTAACCTTTAAAATGAATATACATATGACATACTTTAAGCTTGATATAAATATTTTATTACTGTTTTAATGGACGAAGTCAAAGTGTTTAAAACTGAAATTTTGAGAAATCGATAACAAAAGTTTAAAACTCCGTTTTTACTGGAGTTTATTGGGCATGTTCAAAGGTGCCCCACCTGTGGAATTTTACGGAAATTTATAATATTTTTTTTTTTTTTTTGTTTTGAAGGAAATATATATAAAAGAAAATACATTAGTTATGTTTGAAATGATTGTTTGAATACAAAAAATTGTTTAACGAATGAAAACGATCACCGAATTCTTCCTGCGCCTTACAAACAAAAAATTAAAAGTTTACAATTGCACTGCGAAAACATGGTCACTCATGTAAATTTTTTCGACAACTGAAAAAGCTAGACAAAATGGTTTACACAGATAAAGAAAAAGATTGGCATATAAAAAATGGTTGCGGGTCGGAAAAAATTTAAACCCAGATTTTAGGAGCGCTGTTCAAAGGTGCCCTCCTCCCCCCTACACACAAATTGGTAGTGTACACACTTTTGACCTCATACTTTGTAACTATTCTTAGCATGTTACGCGCACTTCCAACGGGACTCTGTAATCTGAGTTTACAGGTTATTGGATAATGAAGAATATTTCCACCTTCTGACTTAGGAGCATGGCCAAGGAGTCGGGATGGTCCTTGCATCTTTTCTCCAACCAAAGTGTTTGTAATTCGGCATTCCCGTTCTAGTTAAAACGTTCTTTCTAAAAATATATTATTGAGATTCACATTTGATATAATCACCTTACCCTGGCCTAGCACCGTTGTAAAGATCCAGACATATTATAGGTATTTTAAAGGTTTTATTTTTCTTGAGCTGTCACTGGAATTTTTCAGTCAACATTTTTTAACACTATGCAATTTGTATATTTTTTTATTTTTATTTTATTTATTTATTTATATTTGTAGAATTCAAATTATATAAACATAATATTAATCGTTCAATTGAAATGAATACAAAAATCAAGTTTTTTAATCTGAAAATCCAGCATCAAGAACCGGATAAGTCTTCCGCACGAGAATGAAGCAAAAAATCATCATACTTTTTGATTGAAGACATCTCAATAACATGTAAAAAAGTGTCAGTCGGTGTTGGCGACAGATATATATCCTCAGTCTATGGTTTGAGAAGATATATCGGCAAAATATACACCACGCCATAACAAAAAAATGACATATGGCGAATATGTCATTCTGGGTTTTTGATGTACTCGTCAAAGCAAATTTTCTACCCCCAAAAGTCTTGTTGCACAGTGTAATTAGCATAAACATCTTTTAAATGCCTTGGCCGTTTTTATACCCCCCATATAGTATGGAGGGTATATTAATTTTGTTTTTCCGTTGATCCGTTCCGTTCTTGATCAGCGTAAAATTTTATGACGATACAGCCATGTCCGTCATTCTGTTGTAATCACTATAGCGTCTAAACGAATTGAGATAGATCGCCAAAATTTTGCGTAGATATGTCTTTTGTCTGCAGGCAGGTCAAGTTCGAAGATGGGCTTTATCGGTCCACGTTTAGGCATAGCTCCCCCAATTTTCGGTATTTTGGGGTTCTTGAACGCGTTTCTCAGCCAAATTCGCTGAAATTTGTTACATTTGGTTCTTATTGAGTACTAAACGTCTCCACAAAAAATTATAAATATAGTTCCAGTTTTTCTGGTAGCACCCATATAACAATACCTCCTAATTTTCTTTTTTGGGGATTTTGATCGTATTTTTCCGCCGAATTAGCTGTAATTTAGTATTTTGAGTTCTTAATATGTACCAAATCTCTCCACAAAAAATTATGAATATATTCGGATCGCCCCCATATAAGGGTACCCCTAATTTTCGGTATTTCGGGGTTCTTGAGCGCGTTTTTCAACCATAAATTATTAATATTCGCCCCTTCACCACAGTGTGGTACAGGATATTATGTCTTTGTGCATATGTTTGTAACAGGCCAAAGAAAACGAGATAGACACATGGTTCCTTTTGAGAATATGCATAGAATCACTTTCTGAGTCGATTTATGCATGTCCGTCTGTCCGTCCGTCCATGTATTTTTGTTAACAAAGTACAGGTCGCTTTTATAATCCGATTTGGATGAAATTTGGCGCAGGTCACTTAATTGGCCCAAAGACGAACCCTATTGAAAATGGGACAAATCGGTTCAGATTTAGATAAAGCTCACATATATATTTTCGTCCGATTTAAGGTAAATGGTGTACCAAAGTCCCTATATATCTTTCGATTTGCATGAAATTTGGCACAGAGTACAGAATTAGGTCCAGAATGATGTGTGCCAAGTTTCGAGAAAATCGGGTCAGATTTTGATATAGCTCTCATATATATTGTTTCGTCCGATTTAAGGTAAATGGTGCACCAAAGTCCCTATATATCTTTCGATTTACACGAAATTTGGCACAGCGTAATGAATTAGCTCTAGAATGATGTGTGTTAAGTTTGCTGAAAATCGGTCCAGATTTAGATATAGCTCACATATACATTTTCGTCCGATTTTATGTAAATGGTGTACCAAAGTCCCTATATATCTTCCGATTTGCACGAAATTTGGCACAGTGTACTAAATTAGGTTTAGAATGATGTGTGTTAAGTTTCCTGAATATCGGTTCAGATTTAGATATAGCTCCCATATATTTTCGTCCGATTTTATGTAAATGGTGTACCAGGGTCCTAAATATCTTTCGATTTGCACGAAATTTGGCACAGCGAACTAAATTATGTCTAGAATGATGTGTGTTAAGTTTCGTGAAAATCGGTCCAGATTTAGATATAGCTCCCATATATTTTTTCGTCCGATTTAATGTAAATGGTGTCGTCCGATTTTACACAAAATTAACACAAACTTTTCACAGCGTACTGGAGTTAGTCGGCAGTGCTTTACGTACTAAAGTTACTATAACATAACGTGTGGCAAGTTTAGTTCAAATCGGATTAGATTTTGATATAGCATATATATTTTTTTGTCCCTGGTCCTTTAAAAATTTGACATCTTTTAGGTTTCATCTGTTGTATATTCGAAAGTGGTGAAGGGTATTATATAGTCGGCCCCGTCCGACTTTACTACTTTCCTTACTGGTTTATATTAAATTAGTTATTATTTGTTCTGCGTTTTGGGTTTGGTTCAAAGACTCTGTTGTAATCATTTCCCCCGATATTCCCCATCTTCGAACTTCATCTAGGTTTGGAAGAAATAATAAGATAGGCAAAGTTTGGATGAAATCAAAATTTTCCGAAACGGATTTGGTCCAAAGAAACATGGGTCTGGAACCAATATTTCGATGAGGCACATTTTCACTGTATCAAAGTGTATACACCGTCATTAGCCATAAGGCTGAGGGTATAAATATCCATTAAAATTGCTGAAATTTATATTTGGTGTACATGGTTTACATAATCAGTTTGTAGAAAGGTCACTTTTTGTTCCCTATATTTTCATTTCTAGTACCTGTCAGTATATCTATGGTGTAGGGTATCCAAAGTTCGTCTCGGCCGAACTTAACGCTTTTTCACTTGTTTATATTAAAATAGTTATCTGATTTGTTCCGCGTTTTGGTTCTAAGACTCTGTTGTAATCATTTCACATGCGGAGGATAGCGAGATAAAAAATTAGAACGTAAGGTTCGATCATGAACTATATCAGCATTTAGACCTAGCCCCTGTGTGGAGGCAAAGTTTGGATGAAATCTAAATTTTCTGAAACGGATTTGGTCCAAAGAACCATGGGTCTGGAACCAATATTTCGATGAGGCACATTTTCACAGTGTTAAATTGTATACATCCTCAGGCTGAGGACTCCCCATATTTTAATTTCTAGTACCTGCCAGTATATCTATGGTGGAGGGTATTCAAAGTTCGGTCCGGCCGAACTTAACGCTTTTTCACTTGTTAATTATTCTCAATGTCAACGTCATGTTGAAGGTTAGCAAAAGTAAATAATATTATTATTTCGCCTAGACGAAATGACAGTATCATTCACTTAAAAATGTCATGACTATATCCGCACTACTATGGTTCATATGCACCGATCGATGTGTGGTGATATTTGTTCGATTAAAAAACAGGTTTCAAAATTTAAAACACACAATTCAAAAACAGGTTATAACTAAATTTATTCTATTAACTTTTACTTATTTTGTTAAATTTAAAAGAACATAGGGAAAGGAACATCGTCCATACTAATAAAATCAGCTTTTTCTTCAGGATGCACTATGGAAGATCCACCCATTTTGTTATATTCACCTATAAATTTCATTAAAAATTACTTCTTTACTCATTTTTTACAACAATACAACATACCCATAATTTGATTTTTAACCTCTTCGAAAGTTTGACCAGCAACTAGGGCAAATACACAGACGAACAAAACAATCAAGATCTGCAATATAGAAATGAATTATCAACATTATAGCATATTTATATTTAGAATAAAAATGACTCACAGTAGTTTTGTGCATTTTGACAATATTTGGTGATTTTAACTAGCGGAAGATATAATCGATACTAAAACAAACGCAACCAAACACCTACTACTTTATATAAACTTTTAGCTTTATTTCGATGGTCAAATAATTTTGTTAATTTAATTCGATTTAAATGCAAATATTTCAAATCGATAGAGAGGCAGATATGAAATGCAGCATAACAACAATCGAACTGTTGTTTGTTTGCTAAACAAAAATGTGTGTTTTCTCAAAACAGGTTATAAATTTTGGTTCAACCTAAATTTGCTCGAATTGTATTCCGCCTATCCCCACTGACGCATACTTTTGTTATGATCCAGCTTCTTGTTAACTTGTTTGAATTGGTAGATTTAGAAAAAAATATTTCTGGTAATATTTTCAAAATCTAGAATAATACTGAAATTATTATTTAGAGATTTTAAAACAGACATTTATTGTTTGGACCATTGTTTCTTCCAGAATTTAAACAAAAGACATTAAAGAAACTGCGCTGTATCAGTTACTTAGCCATATAATTAGTGACGATTTGTCACCATAATCATTGTATTAATCATTCACAATAAATTTACGGTAGCAACGGAGTTAATTTGTCGAATTCGGCGTACGATCTACGAGTACGAGTTTTTAAAATCATTCCGAATTTCTATAAAATGTTTTTAAGCTTAACAAAAAAGCTAAGAAAAAATATAAAGCAACTAATTTGGTCCCACACGTCCCACAGCGAACAAATTTATTATAAAATAGTGTTATAGTATCATATCAATTCAGCGAAGAAAAGACCAAAGTCGGTCGGAGCCGATTATATGATACCGTACACCAATTTGGTGCCCTATTACATTTCGAAACTCATAAACGTAACAGGCAAAGATTTAACAATATTTTATTTTTGTGCCACTTTTGTGCTGGCCAAAAAAGTACATTTGGGATTTTTGTTAATATTTACACATAATCGATGTAATTTCTATAAAAATTGGATAGCATTTAACATTGACATGAAACACATATTTAGAACATTATCTAAAGTGAACCGACTAACATCAATCCATACACATGGCTTTCTGCAACCTATGCTAAAATTTATTCGGTCAAGTTTAGAGTCGTTTGTGTACAATGCGATATATTTATGTATATCGATTTAAAGCAAACTTGATGCACGATATTCGATATGCCGCACTGTTCACGCTTTAATCTCAAACAGGCACCCGTTCGAAATATCTGAGGTGCTCTGTCTGTGTCTGCACCAATTTCAACAAAATACAATAACGTCATTCTAGTCTCAACTGTATGCGTTGTGCAAACTTTCCAATCAATCGGATAGGAGTTCAGTGCACGATTTACCTGAAATCTAGCAAAAATATAAATTTGAGCTATATCTAAATCTGAACAGATTTCAAAGAAACTATCCAAAGATTAATTTATATTATCATTAGCACATTGTACAATATTTTGTGTCAGTCGGACAAAATTTGGGTCGCTAGTGCACAATTCACATAACATCGGAAGAAAATATATAAAAAAAACTTAGCACACGTCATTCAAGACTTAATTCGGTACGTTATGCAAAATTTAGTGAAAATCGAAGATAATATAGGGGCTTTGATACACTATTTACATAAAATCAGACGGAAATATGTATCGATTTTCACGAAACTTACAACATCATTGTAGAGTCAATTCATTACATACTTACTTAGCTGGCTTGTGACAGAACTTTCGTTCCATAAGCCGAGTTTAGAAAAGATTTCCAGGCGCATCGGTCTTTTGCCGAGTTTTTCCAATTTGAAAGACAATTTTCGTCAATGTTGTCTTCGACTTGATCTTTCCATCGTACTCGTGGCCTTCCCCTTCTGCGTGAACCATCAGCTGGTTCGCTTTTTATGCCTTCTGGACTGGAGTATCTTCATCCATTCTCACAACATGACCTAGCCAACATAGTCGCTACAGCTCAATACGTTTAACAATGTCGATGTCCGAGAATAGCTGGTACAACTCATGGTACATTTGACGGCGATATTCACCGTCAACACAGATCGGCCCATAGATCTTTCGGAGAATTTTTCTCTCAAACACTCCAAGAGCTGCCTCATCTGCTTGCATAAGTACCCATGGTTCAGATCCATATAACAGCACGGGAAGTATCAGTATCTTGTAGAGTGTGAGTTTGGTCTGCCGGGAGGTGGCCTTGCTTTAGAGTTTTTTGCTCTGACCATAGTAGCATCGGTTGGTCATTACTATCCTTCTCCGAATTTCAAAACTGATGTCATACGTTTTATTTATGGCGGTACCAAGGTATATAAAATCTTTGACTACCTCGAAGCTGGTCCGAGTCTACTGGACGTCTTGCGCGTTGATACCATCAGCTTGGTCTTCTCGCCCTTTAATACCAGACCCACTATTGGCAGACTCATTTTCATTTTGTTTAAAGGTGGCTGTTACCGCTCGCAATGTTCGACCCATTATATCGATGTCATCGGCGTAGGCGAGTATCATGTGTTGTTTGGTGTACAGAGTGCAATTTTTATTCACTTTTGCCTCTCGTATGACCTACTATCTTCACCTTGTCTGAATCCTCGTTCGGTATTAAAGGGCTCCGAGCCCTTTCCGACTTTAACTGCTGATTCTGTGCCTTTTAAAGTTATCCTGCATAGCCAAATTAATTTTGCAGGAATGCCAAACGCAGACATAGAATCACAAAGTGATTCTATGCATATCCTCAAAAGGAACAATGTATCTATCTCGTTTCCTTTTGCCTGTTACAAACATATGCACAAAGACATAATACTGTGTACCCCAGTGTAGTACAGGGTATAAACATCTGTAAAAATACACAAAAAACCGTATAAATAAGGTTATTAGCTAGAGATTGCAAACATTGTGACAGTTATTTATTTTGATATTCGATACCTATGGATCAAAGCTAGTGATGAACAATGAGAGCTACATATCGAAAACGCAATTGTCGAATGTGTCCAGTCTCTCCTACATACATAATTTCCTCCGATTTTACAATAGTGCACCAAAATCCCAATGTTTATCCGATCGAGACGAAATTTTGTACAGCGTACACAATTGCGTCTTAAAAAAACATGAATAACGTCTTTTCGATATTGACTTTATGTTTCAAAAATGATCAGAAATTAGTCTTCTCAATGTCCCCAAACAATGTCAGCACTAATACGCTTATCCAATCATTAGGTACCTTCCAAGTGGTCCGGGCAATCATAGACTGGGATAACTATATGCTAAAGAATGATGGATAAGCTGTAGCATACATAATATAACAATCAGAGACAAGGTAGGCCAGGGAACACCACAGGGAGGAATGTTGTCACCGCTCCTGTGGGTAACCACCATAAACGGACTTTTAAGGAACTTAACTGACGAAGGATTTGAACCAGCCTGATGTGCTGATGGCGTAATAATACTTCTTAGGGGAAAGAATCCAAACTTACTATGTAGGAAAGCCGAAACGGTGCTAAAAATCGCATACGATTGTTTTGCCCATTCGTATGCGATTTAAACGTAAATCCGGACTAAACGGAGATATGTATTTTCATTAGAAAGAAAAAAATAGGCCAGTACGAAGAGTCCATCTTCCAAAACAAAACGATTGCCATATCAAACAAAGATACGTATCTGGGAGTAATTCTAGTCAAGAAATTTACATGGAAAGACCACTTACATGACAAGGCCCAAAGTAGATGAGCAAAACTAAGCAAATCCTAACGCTAAACAAAAAAGAAATAAGCCGACTGACGGGTATTCTGACGGGACACCTCGGCCTGAAGGCACATCTACTCAAGATTGGATGCGAAGGAAGTAACGAGTGAAGAGCGTGTGGGGAGGACAGTGAAACGCTGGAACATTTCCTGTGCCATTGCCCAGCATTTACATGCCTTCGGAGACAATTCTTGGGAAATGACACTCTTCACGGACTAAGCGATCTGAGGGGGTGTGAATGGAAAAGATTGAAGGAGTTCGCAAAAAACACGGAATTCCTAGATTCATAGGGAATCAAACCCAAATGTTTTTCTTTATTAATATACACTATCACTAATTCTTGATTTGAACATTCTCCGCACTTCTAGAGCGCACAACAGGCCTCATATGGCTTATGTGTATGTCTTCTCATGTTGGACATGTGGTAGTATCATCCACCCCTCTTTTCAACCTAACCTAACCTATGTCCGCAAATAGCTTGGTACCACAGCTCTTCGGTTACACGGTCTATTCTGGTTGAGTGCATTACTAACATGAATAAAAATGGAGTGGAATTCTGTCTTAGTGTTATGCATTTTACGAAATGATGTTGGGCTACTGGAAAACTGTTTCTCATCGATGAGAAGAATAGCATCTCAAGTATTTTTACTACAGTAGTGAAATAGGTCTATATGATTCAACCGTGCTGACATAATTGCCATACTTCAGTAGGAGGACTACGTCTGACAATGCAGCCCACAGAAACGGAGGGGTTTATATTACATTCTCAGCTCCGGATCATTACCATAGATATTGCGTTCGAGTGCAACGCTTTGAATGAATTGTCATTCTTAATGACATTTGCCATATCTTCAGCCGTAAATTGTGGTGGTGCATTCTACTCTGATACAACACTCCGATTCGACCTGTCATCCTTGAGGCTCTCTATTAAATGCCGATTAAAATAATACGCCCAATTGGGGTTTGTCACAGTTATGAGGATACATATAGTCGCCATTTAACCTTTCAGAGTTCGAGATTGACCAAAGTGTCGCCCACACAATGCACTGCAATAACAAACGTCAGCGTAAGCAAATTGAAACAGATCAATGGTCCACTTATCCTTTAAGTAAACACAACTTTAGTTGGTATTTCACACTTTACGAATATACAGTATCAATAAATACAATTTTTTACACAAATAACTTTAAAAAATCACTGTGAAACTCTAAGTAAAAACAATAAACAACAAAGACATTTCAGATTTCAGTATTAAAATTTAATAAGCTATTTAAATTGAACTACATATTATCTAAATGTTTAAATTATTTTTATAAAATTTAAAAAATCAATGGGAAAGGAACATCGTATAAATTAACAGCACCAGCTTCACCTTCATCTCTATGTACTAGAGAGGCGACTCCCATTTTGTCATATTCACCTGTAACGTTAATTACAAATAAATCACTGTTTAAATCATCCGTAATTCGACAATATGACATACCCATAATTTGATTTTTCATATCTCCAAAAGTTTTACCAGCAGCTAAAGCAAACACACAGACTAATAAAACAATCAAGATCTGCAAAATATATATAAATAGACTGATTTCACAAAAAGACTATAGACTTTTTGGGAATAAAATAACTCACAGTAAGTTTTTGCATTGTGACAAAATTCGTCGATTTGAAATAGCGGAAGATATTATAAATACTAAAATAGCCGCAGACAATCGCATACTATTTTATATGGACTTTTTTGCATTATTTAATTAATCTAATTCAAATGCGAATATTTCAGTTCTAGAATGCAACATAACAACAACAATAACACTGAATTAATCAGCATTTAAACAAGTTTTAATACCAGTTATACCGTGTATTAAATTTTGACTACGTTATAATGTCGACTTCATATCCAATTTCACTGGTGGCAATTACGTACCACATAGTTAATTTCCATTAGAACTATTCGAAATTCAGAAAGATTGTATATTCTGGTAAGTCCATATGATGTGCATGTGTTAGGTATCGTGTCATCAATTCGTGCCCAATAGGACTTACGGCAGTGCATCGCCCTGATTTGAACTGTGCTAAGACTACTTGTGTTATCATTGGCAGCTGCTACCCTCCTCCTTCTATATATGGGAGAACGTCTCCGATTACACTGTGAGACAAAATCGAGATCATGGTCTGGGGGTTGGATATTTCTTATTGGGGATGGAAAGCCTTGGTGAGTACATGAAACCCCCTTAAGGAAATAATCGGTATAGGCGAATGAAAAATCGCAAAATTAAGGACAAAAATACGAAATGTTCTACGAAAAATTCCCTATTCGTTTTTACTGAAGAAATGTAAACACAAACCAGTGAGCGGAGCAGTATAGTTGGACGGGGCCGACCATATGATACTCTACACTACTTTCACGAAAATCTAACTATTTGTTGTTCTATATTCTGAACATGGACAATATTTCGCGATATTTACACCATCTTAACCATAGGTGCCCAAAATTAAAATGCGTTAGTATGTGTGAGAGGAAACAGAACAGTACCGAACAAAATTGTGTATACATTTTGGTGGTCGGAAAAATTATTGAAGAATTTAATTTTTGTTATTATATAAATTAAAAGCATTATTAAAAATTATTATTATATTTTTATATGAATTACAAATTGTATATGTCACAAAAATCTAATAAAGATTATAAAGTAGCATATACCGAGATAATAATCATATTGGAATATTAAATATTAATATTAAATGCTACGATAATTATCAAATATTTAATTCTTTTAAAAAAGCAGCAATTGTTTTGTTGTTTTTAAAATTTTTTAAGCATACAAAACGCATTTTGAATAATAAAATAAAAATCCAAATATACTGAAACACTTTTATCCCTGAGAGTTATTTCGTTGATTTTCTAGTTGTGCGGACACAACGTCGTGCGCGCACCCCAGCATGTGTTCATTCGTTGCCTGTCAAACAACGACTGACTGAAAGAGCATAACAATGCGTGTGAGTAAGCAGCTACTTTAAAGCAGTGTTGGGCAAAATTAAATTGAGAGCAAGTGTGTGCGAGCGTAACTGAGAATTAACCATTAAATAAGACTGACGTAAAGAGAAAGAAAGGGATAATGTGTTTACCCATCGACCCTCAGTTACGGTAGCGTATATGGCCGAGCATGCCTGCTTTAAAGTATACTGATGGGCTTCATTGATCTTAACCGACTAGAGGTCAACAAATTACTATTACTCATATTCCGTACAGCCCTTCTTGCCCAGATTCCCTTCAACGTTGGTTGTGTTGTGATGTTCGGCTTTCAATTATGACCTACATATCGACTCGAAAAAAGCACAAAAAATTAAGTTTTCTGTCCACTACATCACAATATTATTATCTGATAATCACCGATAATTATAGACGCTGTCCTTGACCATACCCTCATGGAAAATCCTAATGGAAAATTTCAAAACGATCAGCGCAGTTTTTCCGCCCTCTAGTGTTGTAATGGGTTACTATATAATACATGAATACGTAAGCACCTGCAAATATTTAAGTGTAAGTCCCACATCCGAATGCATACGACAATATAATTAGTATCTATTTAAAGATCAACCACTCCTCTTGGATATGCTATCAACTTCTCGGGTCTATGTCCCTCAGGGGTAAATATATCCGCTATAGAATACAAATGTTGTCATTATTCACACAAAAGTCAGGGTCCATTTGACCCACTAAATATTGACCGATCTTCATCAAAACAGGCATGCTTATTCTTTGGTCCGATCCCCTTCTCTATATATGTTTGGAACATAATTGCGGCCTCTGGAGCGACCAGAAAATCAGACAAAAATAAAGTTTTTAGACCATTTCACCCCCTTGATATTAACCGGTCTTTACTCAAACAATAGGGGTCTTCATTGGCCAGAACCCATCCTACATGCAAAATTTCGTGAAGATTGGTCCATAATTGTGGCCTGTATCGTGTTTACTAATTATAATGGACAGACGGACGGACACACATGTCTAGATCGACTCAGTTAGTCGAGATATGACGATCGGTATACTTAAAGGCGGGTCTAGGACCAATATTTCGCGGCGTTACAAACTTTTGGGGCTGCACAAAGCTATAATACCCTGACAACATAGTTGTGTAGGGTATAAAAACATATACAATATCTTTGAATCAAAATATTAAACAATATCTTCATGTATAATAGGGTAGCAAGCAAAAAAATGATCTTGTCATATTTCCGAAATTGGGCATATGGCGAATTTTTCCTTCTGGGGTTTTCATAGAATTTTCCACCCGCCAAAATCTTCTCGCACAGAGTTATAACATTCATACTGTAAAGTTCTACTGCCTGAGAGACTGTATGCATTCTTTTTAGACCATAAAAGGCCTATAAAGGTTTATATCATCGATAGGTCAAGAAAGTGACATTATCAGCGCCACAAATGGTGATCGCCAGTGTTTCTATCGCAATATCTTTGGGTAAAAGGTGTTCTATATTTTTGGGTAATTGGTTTTCGGAAGGAACCTATTCTCCATAGACCAATATGTTCACTGGAAGCTTAACTTCAACCGTCACCGTGAGGCTATTGACTTATTGTCGGATATTTTCATATTTTTCAGATGAAAGAAAGCTATATACTCAAATTTGTAGATTTTTATACCCCGAGAATACATTATGGTTTTTATGACGTTCGTTGAGGTTAAACAATTTTGTAGAAATCATCCTGCCTAGGTTAACTCTCAGTTTCACTCTAATGGTCGTCAACTTCCTATTATTAGTATGCATCTATTTGAACGATATCAGCCCTGCCTAATTTGCCTATTGATGTACGTTCGCGCTTTTACATTTGGACCTCTCTCTAGATTATAAAGAGTTTCGATAGATTCCCTTGATTTCAAGAATATGTCTTCCCACTATATTGTCCTCAGGGGTATGCGACGAAGCTCATAACGTTCATTTTCCAAACCTTGACCTCTGAAAGGATGATTGGCCTTACACCGGTTATTCGTCCAACAGGTATATAGCGAGCGTCAGCAACAGTGATGAAATTCTTCTCAGATATCCGAGGAAGCCGTTATTGGCTCTACTCAATGAAAAATTGTCAATCTGATTTCTCCTTCAGATTATAATGTTCGATGTATGTTGACGAAGGCGATGATGTGGAGGTTATCTGAACTACGAGAAATGGCAGGTTGTCATATTATGTTTGTATTAGACCAGGTGGTACAATGGTGATGCGTGACGATCTTTGGCAATCTACTCTTATCTCTGTAAGGCCGTCCATATTCACCATGACAAGCGTTGAGCTTTCAATTTTCTCCGGCTGCGGTGTATCATTCTAGTTTTCCTATATAACGATTGTTTAATTGCAGACCCTGTAACTATTACTTCTAATGGTAATAACTTCAGCAATGAATCTTGTGAGTGTCTAATCTCGAACTGTTGAGTTCTACAGGGAGTGGTTTTTGACTATAACCGCAGGTCTTTGGTAGCACTGATCTAGGAAATCTTGTTGGTTATGGTTTATGCACAAATCGTGGGTAAAGTTTCGGATTGATGTGGAGTGTCTGATCCATAGAAATGTCGGAGTTTTAATAGGCTCCAAATACGGTATGGCAATCAACCATACATCCATTGCATTTCACCATCTATCTCTACGTTGGGTGATGGGTGGCTAAGGTTTTGGCAAACGTTACATGATCTATGTCGAGGTTTCCAATATATAATACCACTCCCATGATAAAAATCTGAACATGAACTTGTCTCTGAGGACTACCTTCGAGTCAATCCGGTGCATGGAATCAGCTGCCGAGGTATTGAAGTACTTCTATTAATTAAGCCTTATGGCTAATGCGGATCATACATGCACATAGTTTACAATGGCGCAGCCCACTTATTTGGCCCAATGACGAACCCTATTAGGTTTGTCCCATATATAGGTTTGTCCGATTCCACAATAGTTCACCCAAATCACAATGATTGGTATATTGAGACAAAACTTTTCACAGCATCCTGAATTAAATACATGTTGACGTATATGATTATTGTATAATCGGTTCAGATTTGGATATGGCTGCCATATATATCTTCGTCTGATTATATGCACCTATATATATATATATATATATATCGATTCACACGAAATTGAAATTGTTTCATTAAAATCGGATCCGATTTAGATATATCTACCATATATATGTTCGTTTTTTTAAATAGCCCGATTAAAAGGAATTTTGAAATTTCATGAAAGTCGTTTAATATTTAGATATAGCCCTATATGTAGTACCGTTTAATTTTATTAAAATAGCCCAATATTTCTTTCAATTTAATCATAAGACTGTAAAGATTTGACAAAATGCATTTTACGAAACTAATTTGTTGAAAAAACATGCAGGTGGCACTTAGTATTAACGTCGATATGTCGGCCAGGTCGAACATTTTATATCCAGCACCAAAATTCTTTAATGTGACACACCGCCCCCCCCCCCTTCTCTGTGTCAAAAAACAACAAAAATTCAAGTTAAATCTCAAGAACTCTGGAAGATATAGTCGATTTATTATGTCAGCATCAAGAGTGAATCTCAAACTTTAAACGCATTCTTCTCGAAGCAGTGTTTTACAAATGACAGGCACGATAACTCAAAAACTAATAATCCAATCGGTTCCATATCGTATGAACTACGATAAACCCAATCGATGAAGAACTTCCTTACTTTTAACTCTTTTCAAAGGTCCGCCATTTCGTTAATTTTTGAGCGAAGTCAATAATCCTAGTTCTTACTAGAGCCAGACATGCACTCTTTCTAACATCCTTGGAATTTCCGGATTCCGACGTTCCAGTGAGCAGTTATCCATCATAAATAAGGTCTCTTCTTTAATCACCAAAAACAACAACAACAACCAAATTTTGGAAATTATTTTTAGTTTCTTTTAAATAGTTTTTGCAAAATAGTCAGGCTGAATCCCAGTTTGTTGTTTTTATAAAAAACAACTATTTATTAGTGGGGAATGTATGGCATTGTTTGTCGAGGGGTAAGGCAGGGAAGACTATAGTTTCGGATCTCGCCACTGATCCTCATCAGTTCCCTTATTTTTTTGTTGGGATATTCTCCCCAGAAGCTATTGCTTCTATACAAAAAACCTTTCATACCCAAATGTCTCTTGTAACAAAGCGAAGTACTTAGCTGACCAACGACATAAACTGCATGAGAATTTCGCTGGAGCCTCACT
>NW_026881303.1:0-11017 GCF_032173495.1 Musca vetustissima | reverse complement strand
ACTTACCAAAAATCGGACGAAAATATATATGGAATCTATATATACATCTGAACCTATTTCCCCAAATAAATGAGCTGTGCCAAATTGAATCCAATTCGAATCAAAAATACGAGTTGTATTTTGTTTACAATTTAACATGGACAAACAGACGGACATACATAAATCGGCTTAAAAAGTGATTCGATGTGTCTATCTCGTTTCCTTTTGCCTGTTACAAACATATTCACATAGATATAATACCCTAACCATAGTGTGGTGAAGGGTATAAAAATATATGTTTGCCGGAATTTTTCTATTTTGGTCCTGTTCGGTACTCTTAAGTGGTTATAACTTGGCATTAGGGATTGCCGGTGAATAAAAAACTTCTTTATTGTTTTTTTTTTTTCAAATAAACAATCTACTAGCAGACAATGTCATAGTCACCATATGAAGTACCTGCTTACAAATCACAAATCACATTTTTAACATTGGAAAATCAAATTCATCGCGTGAAACATAGGGAAATTTCAATGCGTCAATATGAAATTGAAAAACGGGAAAATTTGTTGGGATGAAACAAAAATTATAAAAAATTACTGAAAAATAAAAAAATGCTAAAAAAAGTGCTAGGTGCTAGATCACTTTTTTTGGTGCTAAACGAGTTTAAAAAGTGCTAAATCTAGCACTAAAAGTGCTAAATTGGCAACACTGCCTTTTACAAACATATGCACATAGACATAATACCCTGTACCACAGTGTGGTGAAGGGTATAAAAATCCAAGCCTTAGTGTCAATAATCTATGCTTTTGTATGCCCGTAAAAAATCCTCGCTTTTTATAGTCCTTGAAAAAAAAATATATATTTTTTTATAAAATCCGTGCGTATAAGGTTAATAACTTAAAGGAACCTGGAACGTATAATTCATCCACTAAAGTTTGTTACAACACTCATACGCCTGTAGGGGCCCATATATTTGCAAGAGTTTTTTTTTGAGGTCTTCAAAATATGTCTTCAATAAAAAATTAAATAAAAATAATACCGAAAATATATTATCTTCAATATATTACGACCTTGACTACAATCTCACATTCTTTGAAACACATCACACCATTACAATTCAACACAAATATGAAAATGATTTCTTTATTTCACCCAAAATCTTTTCCAATTGTCCAAACCATGCCGCCATAAATCTTTTGTCTTCTTGTTTTATATAATAACAAATAAACTTAATTTGAATTTTATTTAATTCCAACACTCTCCTCCAATTGCTCTCACTCCCTTTTTTGCGATTTATTTATTTTTTAGCAAAAATATATTGTCAAAGTTTATAAAAAACACCAAATACACTGTCGAAGTGTTTGGGGTAACTTAGTGGTTATAAGCAATTTTATTTTTTACCACAACTAAGTCAAGTGAAACAAATTCTTTAATGAAAATGAGGAGAGAAAAAAAACCAAACGAACAAAGGAAATTAAAATGAAATCCCCTCCCCATCTCTTCTGGGTAATACTTCTTCCCCGAGAATATAAGAGTCAATTTTCTATATGCCATGAATGGTATTTGTGGTTTATGTGGCCACATGCAAATATATAATTTTTTTCCATTGGTGGACAATCCAATAAAACTTACTACTACTACAAATAATTGCAAATGCGTTCGTTGATGTCCGATATAAACCACTCCTCACAAAGTACCCCTCACCTCGTTTGCTACTTTTTGTGTTGTTTCCCTGAGATGGCTATTATTTTGTACTTTTTTCCTCATCAATGACGACGACGTCCATTTGACCAAAAAAGTAAAGCTAAAGAATTTAATTAAATTCAACATTTTGTTGTCGTTGACATTTTGTGTTTCTTTTTCTGTTTTTCTTCTACTTCTGCAGCTGCCCAGCCTATTTCAGCCTATTTCAGCCGAAAAAAAAAAATAAAAATACACTTAATTCCACCACTTAACACTTTTTTGTTGTTGTTGAATTTTGCAGATTTTTGTTTTCATTCGTGACGAACAACTGAAAAAAGTCTAGTACTTTTTATGGGTTTTTGCCTAGCATCAGGTTTATAAAGGAAATTCTTTACTTTATTTTTATTTTGTTTTTTTCTTCTCCTTTTTTTTCTTCTCCTTTTTTCCACTTTTTTGTGAAACGTAAACAAATTCTTAATACTTTTGCCTAGATTAGGGTTAAATTAAAAGCAATAGGCCCGACAGACGTGAACAATAAGGCAAGGCAAAAAAAAAAAAAAAAAAAAAAAAAAAAAAAAGCAGAACCCAAACCCTTAGAAATGTTTCGCCATCCGCTTTACATAAAATTAAATTAAAAAAAAATGAAAATAAAATAAAATAAAATTACAAAAAAATTGAGAATTGTTTCATGTCTACAAGTCCGCATTACCCGGATGCCAGACATAAAAATGTAGGGAATAAATAAGTACAGAAAATTTAACCCACTTTCCAAGGCGCTGAAGTATAGAACACTTCACAAAAACGGGGTAATACTCTCAAACGCCTTTTTAAGAGCTTCGGTATTAAAAGAAATAATACAACTAAACAGGAAAGGCAACAGGAAGAAGCCTTAAGAGTGATGGAAGCTCTCTCTATAACAATAATTCCCCAGAACATTTTAATAGAAATTTAAGAAAGAAAACGAAGCATAACGTAAATAACATTATTAGCGGATGGTCGGGAAAAGCAAGCAGCATTAAAAAAATGTTTTTTTTTTTCAAAGACCATCAAATAATTTGTGGCTTTTTTTTTAAATATATTTTTAATATTTTTTCAACAGCCTATATAAGTCTATATAAGGCCTATATAAGTCTAAGCCAATATAAGGCGTGGATTTTTTAAAGAATATTTTTTTAACAGCCTATATAAGGCTTGCATTTTTTAAAGAATATTTTTCAAGAGCCTATATAAGGCGTGGATTTTTTAAAGAATATTTTTTCAACAGCCTATATAAGGCGTGCATTTTTTAAAGAATATTTTTCAAGAGCCTATATAAGGCGTGGATTTTTTAAAGAATATTTTTCAAGAGCATATATAAGGCGTGGATTTTTTAAAGAATATTTTTCAAGAGCTTATATAAGGCGTGGATTTTTTAAAGAATTTTTTTCAGAGCCTATATAAGGCGTGGATTTTTTAAAGATTTTTTTTCAAGAGCCTATATAAGGCGTGGATTTTTTAAAGAATATTTTTCAAGAGCCTATATAAGGCGTGGATTTTTTAAAGAATATTTTTACGGGCCTGTATAAGACGAGGATTTATTTAAGAATATTTTTTTAGAGCCTATATAAGGCGTGGATTTTTTAAAGAATATTTTTCAAGAGCCTATATAAGGCGTGGATTTTTTAAAGAATATTTTTCAAGAGCCTATATAAGGCGTGGATTTTTTAAAGAATATTTTTCAAGAGCCTATATAAGGCGTGGATTTTTTAAAGAATATTTTTCAAGAGCCTATATAAGGCGTGGATTTTTTAAAGAATATTTTTCAAGAGCCTATATAAGGCGTGGATTTTTTAAAGAATATTTTTCAAGAGCCTATATAAGGCGTGGATTTTTTAAAGAATATTTTTCAAGAGCCTATATAAGGCGTGGATTTTTTAAAGAATATTTTTTCAACAGCCTATATAAGGCGTGGATTTTTTAAAGAATATTTTTCAAGAGCCTATATAAGGCGTGGATTTTTTAAAGAATATTTTTCAAGAGCCTATATAAGGCGTGGATTTTTTAAAGAATATTTTCAAGATCCTATATAAGGCGTGGATTTTTTAAAGAATATTTTGCAAGAGCCTATATAAGGCGTGGATTTTTTAAAGAATATTTTTTCAACAGCCTATACAAGGCGTGGATTTTTTAAAGAATATTTTTTCAACAGCCTATACAAGGCGTGGATTTTTTAAAGAATATTTTTTCAACAGCCTATATAAGGCGTGGATTTTTTAAAGAATATTTTTTCAACAGCCTATATAAGGCGTGGATTTTTTAAAGAATATTTTTTCAACAGCCTATATAAGGCGTGGATTTTTTAAAGAATATTTTTTCAACAGCCTATATAAGGCGTGCATTTTTTAAAGAATATTTTTTCAAGAGCCTAATCAAGGCGTGGATTTTTTAAAGAATATTTTTTCAAGAGCCTAACCAAGGCGTGGATTTTTTAAAGAATATTTTTTCAAGAGCCTAACCAAGGCGTGGATTTTTTAAAGAATATTTTTTCAAGAGCCTAACCAAGGCGTGGATTTTTTAAAGAATATTTTTTATAACAGCCTATATAAGGCGTGAATTTTTTAAAGAATATTTTTATAACAGCCTATATAAGGCGTGGATTTTTTAAAGAATATTTTTTCAACAGCCTATATAAGGCGTGCATTTTTTAAAGAATATTTTTTCAAGAGCCTATATAAGGCGTGGATTTTTTAAAGAATATTTTTTATAACAGCCTATATAAGGCGTGAATTTTTTAAAGAATATTTTTATAACAGCCTATATAAGGCGTGAATTTTTTAAAGAATATTTTTATAACAGCCTATATAAGGCGTGGATTTTTATACCCTTCACCACACTGTGGTACAGGGTATTATGCCTTTGTGCATATGTTTGTAACAGGCAAAAGGAATCGAGATAGACCCATTGTTCCTTTTGAGAATATGCATAGAATCACTTTCTGAGTCGATATACGCATGTCCGTCTATCTGTCCGTCCATGTATTTTTGTGAACAAAGTACAGGTCGCATTTATGATCCGATTTGGATGAAATTTGGCAGAGATCACTTAATTGACCCAAGGACGAACACTATTGAAATTGGAGAAAATCGGTCCACGTTTAGGCATAGCTCCCATATAAGGGTACCCCCAAATTTTCGGTATTTTCAGGTTCTTGAGTGCGTTTTTTCAAGTGAATTCGCTGCAATTTGGTACTTTGAGTTCTTATTGGGTAGCAAATCTCCCTACCAAAAATTATAAATAAAGGTCCATTTTTTCGGAGAGTCCCCATATAAGGGTACCCCCAATTTTCGGTATTTTCGGGTTCTTGGGCTCGTTTTGTAACTGAATTCTCTGAAATTTTGTACATTGGGTACTTATTGGGTACCAAATTAGTCCACTTAAAATTATAAATATATGTCCAGTTTTTCTGGTAGTCCCCATATAACGGTAACCCCACATTTTTGGTATTTTGGCGGTTTTGATCGTATTTTTCGACCGAATTGACTGTAATTTAGTACGTCGAGTTCTTATTACGTAACAAGCAAATCTCTCCACCGTAAATTATAAATATAGGTCAATTTTTTCGGGTAGCCCCCATATAAGGGTACCCCCAATTTTCGGTATTTTGGGGTTCTTGAACCATATTCTTTTTATACCCTTCACCACACTGTGGTACTGGGTATTAGGTCTTTGTGCATATGTTTGTAACCGGCAAAAGGACACGAGATAGACACATGATTCCTTTTGTGAATATGCATAGAATCACTTTTTGAAATTTGGCACAGCGTAACATTAGGTCTAGAATGATGTGTGTTAAGTTTCCTGAAAATCGGTTCCGATTTAGATATATTTTCGTCCGATTTAAGGTAAATTGTGCACAAAAGTCCCTATATATCTCTCGATTTGCACTAAATTTGGCACAGCGTAATGAATTAGGTCTAGAATGATGTGTGTTAAGTTTCCTGAAAATCGGTTCGGATTTAGATATAGCTTCTATATCTGACCAAATGAACAATTTAGTATCGGTTGCAGAATGACGTGTTTATGGTTCCAATTTCATTTTACTGGTCCTTTAAAAATGCGATGTCTGTTAGGATTCATCTGTTGAATATACTCAAAGTGGTGAAGGGTATCATATAGTCGGCCCCGTCCGACTTTACTTCTTTCCTTACTGGCTTAAAGAATATTTTTTCAACAACCTATATAATGCGTGGATTTTTATAAAGAGCATATATAAATAACGTAATTTGAATATAAAATATATAATACTTGCCACTTTCCTATTAAT
The DNA here is from genome assembly GCF_032173495.1 of Musca vetustissima. Classification (NCBI taxonomy): domain Eukaryota; kingdom Metazoa; phylum Arthropoda; class Insecta; order Diptera; family Muscidae; genus Musca; species Musca vetustissima. Next base: position 5,052 of record NW_026881303.1, on the reverse strand, counting down.
TGAATTTAATTTATTCCCAGGGCATTTAATAACAAATTAAACATTTGTTATTTTTTACAATTAAATTCTAATTAATTTAATAATAAATTACCATGTTGTTCTTCATTAAAAAACAAACTCAACATATGTTTATATGTATCGATATGCAATTAAATCACATTTGTTCAGTTCATTTGATATTTTTGAATAATATTTTTTTCATTTGAATAATATTTTTTATATATTAAGTAAAAGCTTATTATAAATAATAACATTTTTGTATATATTGATTATCACTTGAAAACCAATAGAAATTATTACAGTTGCTGCAGTCAGTCGGTTACTATGACCCTCTGAGATAATTAAGTATGTTTTTTCAATAACAATTATCATTAAACGTATAATAATTTTCTACATCAATGAATTGTTAAAATATGATATTCCAATGAAAAAGAGACTATATGCGATTATTGTATAAAAATATAAATGCATATGAAAATACTTGGAAATAGCAATTAAAAAAATTTGAACACATAAACATGAAATAAATATTTTTTTAAAGAATGGATCATAAAAGGAGGGTGGCGTAGGGGATGATTGATACCAGGCAACGGCTCTGATTGGCTTTAACATGGCGAAGTCCAGACGGATCTTGGTCCCTATTTCATCTCAATTGTGGACACTGACCGCCCCGCGGTATCACCTGGTGTAGCTATTTTCATCACCCGTTGAAATAGTGAGCTGATATGTGCTGCGAGTTCACCCATAAGAACTATAAAAAATGGGTTGAGGCGTCGGGTTAGTTGCCCACACTCGGAAAACTCCTCCTACTATGAAAAAGTTGTTGACGACCCCAGCAAACGTGTAAAGGACCACGATCTGCCAATCTGGACTCGGAATGTGCGCACTTTGTACAGAACAGGCGCAGTGATCGTTTTGGCGGGTGTACTTAATAAGTACAAAGCCAATAACATCGCATAACAGGAAATGCAATGGAAAGGGACTGGCGTTAGTAAATCAAATGATTACGACCTGTATTATAGCTGCCATGAAACGAGACATGCATCTGGCTGCGGATTTATGGTTAAAAGGAGAATAAAAGACCTTGTCTCCAAATTCGAGCCAGTAGATAAGAGAAATGCTACAATCCGTATAAAAACGAAGTTCTTCTAAATCAGTATCATTTGCGCCCATGCTCCGGCGGAAGACACATATGAACAGACCAAAGACATATTTTACGAGCGCCTAGAAACAGCATATGATCGCTACCCTGGCCACGACATTAAAATTCTGCTAGGAGATTTTAATGCAAAAATTGGAAGGGAAAATATTTTTAGTCCCACTGTCGGAAAATTCAGCCTCCATTAAGAAACACCAGACAACGGCATGATTTTGATTGACTTCGCGGCGGCAAAAAACATGATTGTTAGCAGCACCAGATTCAAGCATCTCGATATACACAAGGCCACTTGGATTTCTCCTGATCAAGCAACGAGAAATCAAATTGATCATGTTGTTATAGACGAAAAGCATTCATCCAGTGCATAAGACATTCGATCGATCCGAGGAGCGAATATCGATTCAGACCACTACCTTGTAGCAGCCAAGGTTCGCACTCGTTCTAATGTTGCAGCAAAGGTGCGATCTAAAACAACACGGAAACTCAACGTCGAAAAGCTGCAAACTCAAAAGGGAGCCGAGGCCTACTCCGCTCCGCTTACCCAACTGCTTGACGAAAGCACTTCTTGTCCCGATAATAGTATAGAAGCACAATGGCAAAGAATTGCCTACACCCTACAAACTGCAGGAACACATGGGTACCAAAAACCACGACCAAGAAACCCATGGTACGATCAGGAGTGTCGTAATGCTACTGATGTGAAAAACGCAGCGTATAGGGCAACACTGCAGACAGTAGCAACACGTAATGTGATGTGGAATTATCGGGAGGAAAGGAGAGATGAGAAACGTGTTTTCAGAAAAAAAGAAAGAACAAGGAAATCATGAGCGTGAGCAAATCGTGATGTGCAGGCGTCAGAATGAAGTCCGGAAATTTTACCAACGAGTAAAACACCAAACCGAAGGTTTTGGTGCAGGCACATCCTCATGTAGAGATGAAGAAGGAAACCTGGTGACAGATACAGACAGCGTGTTGAGGATCTGGAAGCAGCATTTTGAAAAGCTTCTGATATCAAATAGTGACAGTGAAGAACCAGTAAGAGATGATGGTATAGAGTGTGTACCACCTAGTCAAGATGAAGTCATAAAAGCAATTAATCGGCTCAAGAACAATAAAGCAGCAGGAGCCAAGGCACAAAAAGGGGACAATACGATATGTGCCAACTCTAGAGGAATAAGTCTCCTTCCCGTCGCATATAAAGTGCTATAACATTGCGAGCAGTAACAGCTACCTTTGAACAAATTGAGATGAAGTCCGCCAAAGTGGGTCTGGCAGTAAACGGCGAGAAGACCAAGCTGATGGTATTAACGCGCAAGACTTCCAGTGGACTCGTACCAACTGTGGAACTTGAGAACTACAGCTTCGAGGCAGTTAAAGATTTTATATACCTTGGTATCGCCATAAACAAAACGATTGACATCAGTTTTGAAATTCGGAGAAGGATTGTGATGGCCAACAGATGCTACTGTGGTCTGAGTAAACAGTTTAGAAACAAGGCAACCTCGCCGCCAGACCAAACTCACACATTACAAGACGCTGGTACTACCCGTGATGTTATATGGTTCTGAAGCATGGGTACTTGCGCAGGTAGATGAGGCAGCTCATGGGGTGTTTGAGAGAAAAATTCTCTGAAATATCTCTGCGTCGACGGTGAATATCGGCTTGGAATGAACCACGAGCTTTACAATTTATACGCGAACATCGACATAGTCAGTCGTATTGACCAGCATCGACTACGATGGCTAGGCCATGCTGTGCAAATGAATGAGAATACCCCTGCTCAATTCAAGGGCAAGCTGAGGCGTGGATTTATTAAAGAATATTTTTCAAGGGCCAACTGAGGCGTGGATTTATTAAAGAATATTTTTCAAGGGCCAACTGAGGCGTGGATTTATTAAAGAATATTTTTCAAGGGCCAACTGAGGCGTGGATTTATTAAAGAATATTTTTCAAGGGCCAACTGAGGCGTGGATTTATTAAAGAATATTTTTCAAGGGCCAACTGAGGCGTGGATTTATTAAAGAATATTTTTCAAGGGCCAACTGAGGCGTGGATTTATTAAAGAATATTTTTCAAGGGCCAACTGAGGCGTGGATTTATTAAAGAATATTTTTCAAGGGCCAACTGATTTATTAAAGAATATTTTTCAAGGGCCAACTGAGGCGTGGATTTATTAAAGAATATTTTTCAAGGGCCAACTGAGGCGTGGATTTATTAAAGAATATTTTTCAAGGGCCAACTGAGGCGTGGATTTATTAAAGAATATTTTTCAAGGGCCAACTGAGGCGTGGATTTATTAAAGAATATTTTTCAAGGGCCAACTGAGGCGTGGATTTATTAAAGAATATTTTTTCAAGGGCCAACTGAGGCGTGGATTTATTAAAGAATATTTTTCAAGGGCCAACTGAGGCGTGGATTTATTAAAGAATATTTTTCAAGGGCCAACTGAGGCGTGGATTTATTAAAGAATATTTTTCAAGGGCCAACTGAGGCGTGGATTTATTAAAGAATATTTTTCAAGGGCCAACTGAGGCGTGGATTTATTAAAGAATATTTTTCAAGGGCCAACTGAGGCGTGGATTTATTAAAGAATATTTTTCAAGGGCCAACTGAGGCGTGGATTTATTAAAGAATATTTTTCAAGGGCCAACTGAGGCGTGGATTTATTAAAGAATATTTTTCAAGGGCCAACTGAGGCGTGGATTTATTAAAGAATATTTTTCAAGGGCCAACTGAGGCGTGGATTTATTAAAGAATATTTTTCAAGGGCCAACTGAGGCGTGGATTTATTAAAGAATATTTTTCAAGGGCCAACTGAGGCGTGGATTTATTAAAGAATATTTTTCAAGGGCCAACTGAGGCGTGGATTTATTAAAGAATATTTTTCAAGGGCCAACTGAGGCGTGGATTTATTAAAGAATATTTTTCAAGGGCCAACTGAGGCGTGGATTTATTAAAGAATATTTTTCAAGGGCCAACTGAGGCGTGGATTTATTAAAGAATATTTTTCAAGGGCCAACTGAGGCGTGGATTTATTAAAGAATATTTTTCAAGGGCCAACTGAGGCGTGGATTTATTAAAGAATATTTTTCAAGGGCCAACTGAGGCGTGGATTTATTAAAGAATATTTTTCAAGGGCCAACTGAGGCGTGGATTTATTAAAGAATATTTTTCAAGGGCCAACTGAGGCGTGGATTTATTAAAGAATATTTTTCAAGGGCCAACTGAGGCGTGGATTTATTAAAGAATATTTTTCAAGGGCCAACTGAGGCGTGGATTTGTTAAAGAATATTTTTCAAGGGCCAACTGAGGCGTGGATTTATTAAAGAATATTTTTCAAGGGCCAACTGAGGCGTGGATTTATTAAAGAATATTTTTCAAGGGCCAACTGAGGCGTGGATTTATTAAAGAATATTTTTCAAGGGCCAACTGAGGCGTGGATTTATTAAAGAATATTTTTCAAGGGCCAACTGAGGCGTGGATTTATTAAAGAATATTTTTCAAGGGCCAACTGAGGCGTGGATTTATTAAAGAATATTTTTCAAGGGCCAACTGAGGCGTGGATTTATTAAAGAATATTTTTCAAGGGCCAACTGAGGCGTGGATTTATTAAAGAATATTTTTCAAGGGCCAACTGAGGCGTGGATTTTATTAAAGAATATTTTTCAAGGGCCAACTGAGGCGTGGATTTATTAAAGAATATTTTTCAAGGGCCAACTGAGGCGTGGATTTATTAAAGAATATTTTTCAAGGGCCAACTGAGGCGTGGATTTATTAAAGAATATTTTTCAAGGGCCAACTGAGGCGTGGATTTATTAAAGAATATTTTTCAAGGGCCAACTGAGGCGTGGATTTATTAAAGAATATTTTTCAAGGGCCAACTGAGGCGTGGG
>NW_026881302.1:0-10963 GCF_032173495.1 Musca vetustissima | reverse complement strand
ACAAAAAATGTAATAAATATGATATAAAAAAATATTTCTAATTATATATTGAAAATCTACACATTTTAATTGGTATAATTTATACCATGGATTTACAATATAAATTTTTGCAATCTGCAAGGAAATTATTTTTTTAACCTGGCAACGATATCAATCGTAATCGATAAAATAATTCGCCTTCTATTTTGTACGTAATTCGTAGCAGCTAACTTCAGTCAAGTGTTTCATCGACGAAGTAAATTCTTGCTTTTTATTGGAAAAACTGAAAGTGAAAAGGTCATAATCAGACTCCTCAAAAATCTTAAAAAATCTAATCAATCGAGTTTTTGGCAAATTTTAAAATAATATAAAAGTGTTTTTCAACATTTTACTAAAAAATCCATCCGCTACTTTGGAAGAACATCGTGTTTTGTCCAGATAAGGAATACATAGAAAACGGCTTGTACAAAATATTTCAATTGCCAATCTACAAAATCATCATTCGGGATCACACTACCCACAGGGTAGATGTAGATCCCAAGATTTTTATTCAAGCCGCCAGTTCATATACTCCTATAAAATTATCTGGCATTTCGTATATTGTGCATCCCAGAATCGTCAAGCAGAGACATCACTTGCCCAGAATGCAAAATATGGCCTAACATGCACTCACAACCCCCAGAACCATAATTTGCATTGTTGACTATTATACGCAAAACTATGATGATCAGCAAAACCATAACCTATAACCTCAAGAATTCTCATCATAACACACAATCTCTGTAGATGTTCTCCCAACAACTCCCAAAACCATAATTTGTTGTTCTGTGTTATACAATAACCTTTTTAAACTGCACCCTATGAAGATCACACAAGCATAATTCCAGCAACATCATAACCTAAATCTCATTCCACGGATTATCATAATTACCAAAAATCCCCCTGGATTTCTCCCAACTCCTACTTAACATTTATATGCAAGTAAACATATCCTGATGGTTCAAAAACATCGATACACCGGTTATATTCCATTCAACCCTAAATTAACTGGAAAAATATATCTGCAGTTTACCACTTTTATGTGTGCTTAAGTACTTGCTATTACGGATCAATGGGAAATATCATCTATAAACCACATATTACCTCTAATGAAATTTATTCCACGTCGACATGATCAAAATCAATTAAGTATATTGTAATTAAAAATCTGCAATACGAATTTGATATATGGTATTATATACAAAAAAAAAATCTGAATTAAAAATTATCTATAACAATATTTTATATATAAACAATGGAAAAATCTAAATATTTAACAATTTTCATAACACTGAAATTTGTATATAAAATCATCATTTACATTATTCTCCATTTTAATACCATGCGTATCAAATTCGTAGCAACCTTTAAAGTTCATATAATAACCCCATTTCTATCAATTGATTCCAAAAATTATCGCATGCAATAGAAATCAATACACCTATAAAAAATACACAGCACAACCCTCCATCATCCAGTGATTGCCGAAGGCCTTCAACAACACCGGATTGCATGGTGAGTAGAGATAACTTTTAAATGTATAAAATGTTGTAGCAATTGCGAAAGTAACACACATAAAAATATCACAAGAGATAAATATCATTCTCTTCATTATGAAGTAAATTATGATAATGAGATTTTTGTTATGATTAAAGTTGCTAGGATTTGTAAACAAAATGTGTGGTACTCTTGCTGTGATTTCTATTCAATCTATTAAATATTAACCCATTAAGGGAAGATAATATTTTCTATAACCATTATAAATAATAATATATAATTAAATTATAAGGTTTTTTTTTTGATTAATTATATTGATTACTTTTATAAGATTCTATTTTTTAATATCACTATGATTTGAATAAATTATGTTTGAATTCGATATGAATTTGTAATTTGTTTAGAAGTGACGTTTCGCTATAGGGATAATGATATAGTTTAGGAGACATTTATATTAGGGTTCCATGTAATATATAGCCACAAATGGAATTAGGTTGGCGTGGGTTACGAGGTTTTTCTCAAAACATCTGAGAAATAAAATATTCATGGTCTACGATTAAATATAACCACTCTCATATTTACTTTTCCTTATTTAAAACTTTTGCTTTGTTTGGGGTCATAATTTATTTTTCTTTTTTTCTCTTTGGTCCATATATATATATAGATAGTTTTTAGCATTTTTAGGGAGTCTATATTAATACATGTATAGTTAGAATTTCATTGGTTAGAAAAGGACAAGAACCCCCCTATCCCGACTGCAGCTACATTTCAATGGCTCCCGTGTCCTGATTTTAACCAAAGGTTCAGATGTTTACAATTTTCTTGCAAACACATATCACGAGATAATTCTTTGTGTACATTACAGTATTTGGCGCCCAACGTGGGGCCGGAAAATTCGATCTTGAATCCCGGCTCTAATCCGTTTATAATATTTAGATTTCATTAAAGTGAAGGTATTCGATTTGTCCTTATTTTAGAACATATAGATCCAGAATAGTTGTCAGATTCCTACAGGATTTTCGACATTTTGAGGTTTTACTTCGAACTAGTTGACCGTAAGACTATCTGCAACCTTTTCTTTTCTTTATTTTCTATATAAGTTACAGATTATTTACTTTCAATAGTTTTTCGTATCTACGTAAATTTTATTATATTTCTGACTTAGGTATCAGCACCCTTGATGGAGACGGATTTTCATTATTTCTGCTGATTGCGGTTTAATGACTTCTTCTGAAAGGAAGCGAGTTAATAGAATAAGGTAACAAACTCGAGGCTGATGTGTTAGATATAGTAATATTTTCGGGGATACAGAAAACTCTATAAACCAATTTGTTTCTTTAATTTAATCGTAGTTACCATTACCCTATTCTATTATCATTCATCACCGAAAACGAAACGTCAAAATTCTTATAAAAATCTTTTCTTGAATATTTCAACACATTTCAAAACTTACTCCTCCACTGATCCAATTGTGGTTGAAATTGCTATTTTATGTCAGTAGCTATCGAATTTTCTATAATTTATATAAAGAGAATATATAGCTAAAACTTAAAGATTATTTATTTTTACATGGCTGAACAAAGTGATACTATGCAAGAAGAGCAACCTACAGTTTCGACTAACACCATGTCGTCTGGCTGTAGTATTTGCAATGAGGCAATGAATGAAGGACAAGATTGTCTGATTATCAGTCAATGCTTGCATTCCTTCCATAGAGATTGCATTGAATCTCACTTATCCACATCTGCCCAATGTCCTACTTGTCAGCACCCATGTCAGTTAAGTGAATTACGGTCCTATGTTGTAACTCCAAAACGACCCCCTATGCCGAAACAAAACAAAAGAGGCAAAGGAAGAGGAGCTATGGCCCGAACATACAACACAAGAAGTGCTAGTAGAAACTTATTTTCTGATATTCAAAATACGTCTGTTATTAACGAAGCCAATGTCCAAACAGATCCTCAACAATGTTCATCTCAGCCTAATCAATCATTAAATAATGACAACTTTGTCTTGTCTCCATTCCCGACGAATAATAGTCAAACAGGAGCTAATCCTTCCAATATTAATTATGCTGAAATTAATCGAATGATTGAAACGAACATTACTCGAATTTTACAAAACCTAAATTTTTCGCAAAACCCAATAAGGAACGATAATAATATCGGTTCACAACCATTTGATACCCATAATAACCCAAGGAGTGATAATAATCCTCAAATACCTACTGGTAATTCTGGCAATGTTCCCAATCAATATTTATCCCATAATCAAAATACTATAACCAATGTTCATGCTAATTCTAATAACCCACAATTCAGTCAATATCCATACCATAGTCAAAGTTCCAATTTTGCATCAAATACATCGTCTTTGACCAGTTTTCCAGCCGACAAGGTAACATCCATCATAAATAATTGGAATCTTAAGTTTGATGGTTCATCCAATGGGCTCAATATAGATGAGTTTCTATATAGAGTTAAAACATTGACCAACGAAACATTTAACGGTGACTTTTCGGTCATTTGTAAAAATTTAAATACGCTTCTAGCGGGTAAAGCCAGAGAATGGTTCTGGCGATATCATAAACTAGTCCAGACCATATCTTGGGAAGATTTTTGCAGGGCCATACGAGGACAATATAAGGACATGAAATCGTCCTTTGACCTTCGAGAGGAGATCAGAAACCGCAAGCAAAAGCCTGGGGAAAATTATGACGCATTCTTTGATGCATTGTCGACCATTGCAGATAGACTACCCCGACCTATGATAGAAGAAGAATTTATTGAAATTATTGCGAGAAACTTACGTCCAGAGATACGTCAAGATCTCTTATATGTCCCAATTCAATCGTTATCACACCTCAGGAAGCTTGTGCAAATGCGCGAGAATTTCCTGAACGATGAATACGTCAAGAAAACATTATCTCAACGTAATCAGAATCATATGGTATTTCCAAGAAGATTGGTCTCTGAGGTAGAAAGTCAGGATAATTTTATAAACCCAGATCCAGAATATAGTGTAGATGCAATCCAAAGAAATGAATTAAATTTTAAATGCTGGAATTGCGATAGCACTGGACATCACTGGCAAGATTGTCTTGAATCCAGGACGATATTCTGTTATGGATGTGGGGCTAAAAATATATATAAGCCACAGTGTCCAAAATGTATAGCACGCAATCAGTCCAACCCAAAAAACTTGAGGCCAATGGGCCCTCAAAAGGACACAGTCTAAAGGAGGGACCCAAAAGTGAGGGAAGTATATCCCACTCCCATACATTAATTTCTACTAATCAGCATAACCCCGAACCTTCTACATCAAAAACCTCGAGTGACAATATAAATTTAGAAAAATCAAGTCCATCAGATATCTGTCACAATGAATGTCATATAGATCACAGCGACAATAATATAAAAATTCTCAAAAGACCATCTTTTAATCACAATATACCTGAAGTTGCTAACTCAAAGATAATATACCCAAAGCTACCTTTGCATGAACGATGGGAATTATATATGAAAAGACGTAACGAACTTTTTAATGTTTCATCTATTGGTGTCATTAAAAAACCAAAAAGGTCTACTCTTCGATTACGAAGGTTTTTTAAAATAAGAAAAATTTGTTCTTCAATTCATATTTCCACAATTATTACCAACCCTAATGACAGAAGATATTATGCCAAGGTATCGTTTCTTGATTATAATGAATATGGCCTTCTGGACACAGGGGCAAATGTTAGTTGTATTGGTGGAGAGTTGGCCAATGAAAATTTTTCTACATTTCCGAACTTTGTCGAATGCAAATCATTCGTAAAAACTGCTGATGGCAATCACCAGAAAGTTTTGGGGTGGATTAAAGTTAACGTATCCTTTATGAATAAGACTAAGAACTTAAAGCTCTATATAATCCCGACAATCTCCCAAAGATTAATTCTAGGCATAGATTTCTGGAAGTCATTTAACTTGCTCGACAATTTTTTAAACTCGACAGATATTATTGGAAGCAGTTCTAATGGTATCTGTGCCCCATACCTATGCTCCATTGAAATTCCCCCAGAAATTGAGAAGACTGAAAATACAGATGACATATTTTATCCACTTTCTTTGCAAGAACGTAAACAATTAAACGCCGTAATAGAATTGTTCCCTAATTTTGAAACACAAGGCTTAGGCAGAACTGACCTTATTAAGCACACGATTGATGTGGGCGATGCCACGCCCATCAAACAGCGTTTCTACCCCGTTTCGCCGGCGGTAGAAAAATTAATGTTCGCTGAGATCGATCGTATGTTACAACTAGGCGTCATCGAACCCTCGAATTCCCCCTGGAGTTCACCAATGAGGCTAGTTGTAAAACCGAATAAGGTCAGACTATGCCTCGATGCGCGAAAGCTCAATTCGGTGACAAAAAAGGATGCATATCCTCTCCCCAATATTGAGGGAATATTTTCACGTCTCCCAAAGGCGAACATAATATCCAAATTGGATTTAAAAGACGCCTTTTGGCAAATCAGCCTTGACCAAAAATCTAAGCACTTAACGGCATTCACAGTCCCCGGACGGCCGCTTTACCAGTTCGTGGTGATGCCGTTCGGGCTGTGCAATGCACCCCAGACGATGTGCAGGTTGATGGATGAGTTGATACCACCAGACCTTCGTCACTCAGTATTTGGTTATCTTGACGACCTTATTATAATATCAGAAGACGTCAAGACTCATTTAGAAGTGCTGATACGAATATCTCAACAATTTAGAAAGGCTAACTTGACACTTAACGTGTCCAAAAGCAAGTTTTGTGTTACCAAGGTAAACTATCTTGGGTACGTGATTGGTAACGGCGGTATCACCACCGATCCCGAAAAAGTTATTGCTATATCCAACTGGCCAGTACCCAAGAACCTCAAACAGGTTAGGGGCTTTTTAGGGTTAGCTGGTTGGTATAGACGATTTTTGAGTAACTTTTCGACGGAGACTTTCCCTATTACGGAGGTGATTTCCACAAAGAGGAAATTTAAGTGGACTATAGAAGCCCAAAAAGCCTTTGAACGGGTGAAACAACTGCTCACTACTGCTCCAGTGTTAGCGAACCCGGATTTCTCAAAGAAATTTTTCCTACACTGTGACGCAAGTGATTTTGGAATCGGAGCAGTCCTCGTACAATTAGACGATGAAGGTCAAGAGCGACCGATAGCCTTTATGAGCAAAAAATTGAATACCGCTCAACGTAACTACAGTGTTACGGAGCGTGAATGTCTCGCGGCTGTAGAAGCGATTAAGAAGTTTAGGTGTTACCTAGAACTTCAAGACTTTGAAGTGATAACGGATCATTCCAGCCTGGTTTGGCTAATGCGTCAGCCAGATCTCAGCGGTCGGCTAGCAAGATGGGTATTTAAACTTCAACCCTATAGGTTTACCATTAGCCACCGCAAAGGCAAGGAACACGTGGTTCCAGACGCATTATCCAGGGTTCCGCCGGAAGAGATCTCGGGCCTGGAAATCGCTGATCCAGTTATTGACTTCAATTCACCTAGCTTCGAAGACACCGATTATGTCGAATTAAAGGAACGAATTTCTAAAAACCCTAATAAATATCCCGATCTGAAGATTGTGGACAAATTCGTGTACTTCCGCACGGAGCATTATGCTGGCGAGGAGTCCCAGGAACAACTATGTTGGAAATTGTGGGTACCCCAGAAACTGCGTCATCAAATTATTGTCAAATGTCATGATGCTCCTGAAGCTGCCCATGGAGGAATGGGGAAGACCCTTGAACTCCTAAGGAGAACATTTTTCTGGCCTGGTATGGTTTTAGACGTACGTGAGTATGTTCGCAATTGCGACATATGTAAAACCACCAAAGCCCCGAATATGACCATGAAGCCCCCTATGGGTCAACCAGCTGAATCCGTCCGTCCGTTCCAACGATTATATATTGACATCCTCGGTCCCTATCCGCGAAGTAAGTCCGGCCATATTGGCATACTAATTGTTCTCGACCACTTATCAAAATTTCACTGGTTATGTCCGCTTCGGAAATTCTCGGCTTCTGCTATACAAGATTTCCTGCAAAAGCACATATTCCATGTCTACGGGGTTCCGGAAATTATCCTCAGTGATAATGGCAGCCAGTTTCGCTCAAATGAGCTAAACGCTTTTCTGACATCATATGGAATTAAGCACACATACACCGCATTGTACTCGCCTCAATCCAACGCTTCTGAGCGAGTCAATCGCTCTTTGATAGCAGGAATTCGAGCGTACCTTAAGACTAACCATAAGCAATGGGATGAGAAACTTAGCTTCATCAGTTGTGCTTTACGGAACGCTATCCACCAAGCTATTCAATGTTCACCGTATCGCGCTTTATATGGTTTTGACATGGTAACCCATGCATCGTCATATGAGTTGCTTAGATCATTGAAGCTTTTAAATGAACCATCAGTGACCTTGGCCAAAGACGATGGACTTCAGCTCATACGTCATGACATATGTAAACACATCAGAAAAGCATATGAGAAAAATCAAGCTTCTTATAACCTTCGAGCGAGGCCACAACAATTCTCAGTGGGTCAAATCGTTTATAGGCGTAACTTCGCGCAAAGCAGCATGGAAAAAGCATTTAATGCAAAACTGGCACCAGTGTTCATTAAGGCGAAGGTCAAAGAAAAAATGGGTCAACACTATTACCTATTAGAGGACATGGATGGGAAGGTAATTGGAACTTTCCATGGCAAGGACATCAGGTCCTAAAAACGTCTATTCCCTCTAATTATTCGGCGAATGTCTTGTATAATTATATGGTTTGTGGTGGACGTTTTTCTAACTTTTCCATTTCATTTCTCATTTCCAAGACTTACATACATTTCGGACCATATTCAACTAATTTTATCAAGGAAAACCACATAATATTATGAAACCATTAAAAAACATCTTTGTTTGTCATTGTTTTTTTTTCATTGCCCCAAATAGATATAACATTTTGAGTATATTTAACGAGGTTGCATTTCATTAAATTTATTTTATACTTGTTTCAAACTCTTTCATTTTATATTCTTATTATTTATAAAAATTATATGGTTTATAATCATCTGGGTTTTGTTGTTGCTTTCGTTGTTCGGTTCGTAAACAAAAGAACCCTTCATGCGCCAACTTTGACCGACATATCACCTTCCTCATCGCACCTTGCACACTGATTCCAATATATGTCTGTCGCCTATTAAAACCAAAAAGAGAGCACGGAGCAAACTAGTTTTTTCTATATTTTTCTTTTTTGTTGTCGGAATAATCTCCGATAATGAATGAAACAACGATCGCCAATGAATGAAACAATGTTTTTTTCTTCTTCTCTGCATCCAGCAATTTGAATTGTTTTTGTTATCTCTCTATGACATTCCATTCATAAAAATGTTCGATGATAACATATTTACTATATTCACCACAATAGTATTTTATGGTTAATGTCTTGGCTAGATAATGATGACAGTATCATACGATCATCTAAGTACAAAAAATGTAATAAATATGATATAAAAATAATATTTCTAACTATGTATTGAAAATCTACACATGTTAATTGGTATAATTTATACCATGGATTTAGAATATAATTTGTTGCAATCTGCAAGGAAATTATTTTTTTAACCTGGCAACGATATCAATCGTAATCGATAAAATAATTCGCATTCTATTTTGTACGTAATTCGTAGCAGCTAACTTCAGTCAAGTGTTTCATCGACGAAGTAAATTCTTTCTTTTTATTGGAAAAACTGAAAGTGAAAAGATCATAACCAGACTCCTCAAAAATCTTAAAAAATCTAATCAATCGAGTTTTTGGCAAATTTTAAAATAATATAAAAGTGTTTTTCAACATTTTACCAAAAAATCCATCCGCTACTTTGGAAGGTAAATATAGTGATTTTTGGGAAAACTAGATCTACGACTGACAAAATGTTCGCATTTTAGGCAAATCTGTGATTTTGATTCTATCCGAATACTTATACACCAGAATATCGTGGATTGTCCAGATAAGGAATACATAGAATACGGCTTGTACAAAATATTTCAATTGCCAATCTACAAAATCATCATTCGGGATCACACTACCCACAGGGTAGCTGTCGATCCCAAGATTTTTATTCAAGCCGCCAGTTCATATACTCCTATAAAATTATCTGGCATTTTGTTTATTGTGCATCCCAGAATCGTCAAGCCAGAGACACTACTTGGCCAGAATATTGTCTAATGTTTAAACCATACTCACAACCCCCAGAACCATAATTTGCTGTTCAGCATTATACAACCAATCTTACTAAAATGCAACCTTTGACGCTTCGCAAAGCATGATTCCGGCAACAGCATAACCTATAATCTCAAGAGATTATCATCATTACCAATAAGCTCAATGGATTCTCCCCCCAACAATACCTTAAAAGTTTATATTCAAGTAAAATTGGTATCAAAGACATGTATATGGTCTTATATTCGGATTGCTACTCGATATTAACTGAAAAATATATCTGCAGTTTACCACTTTTATGTGTGCTTAAGTACTTGCTATTACGGATCAATGGGAAATATCATCTATAAACCACATATTATCTCTAATGAATCTTATTCCACGTCGACATGATCAAAATCAATTAAGTATATTGTAATTAAAAATCTGCAATACGAATTTGATATATGGTATTATATACAAAAAAAAAAATCTGAATTAAAAATTATCTATAACAATATTTTATATATAAACAATGGAAAAATCTAAATATTTAACAATATCTTATAACACTGAAATTTGTATATAAAATCATCATTTACATTATTCTCCATTTTAATACCATGCGTATCAAATTCGTAGCAACCTTTAAAGTTCATATAATAACCCCATTTCTATCAATTGATTCCAAAAATTATCGCATGCAATAGAAATCAATACACCTATATTCAAAATACACAGCACAACCCTCCATCATCCAGTGATTGCCGAAGGCCTTCAACAACACCGGATTGCATGGTGAGTAAGATAACTTTATATGTATAAAATGTTGTAGCAATTGCGAAAGTAACACACATAAAAATATCACAAGAGATAAATATCATTCTCCTCATTATGAAGTAAATTATGATAATGATATTTTTGTTATCCCTTAAAGTATGCTAGGATTTGTAAACAAAATGTGTGGTACTCTTGCTGTGATTTCTATTCAATCTATTAAATATTAACCCATTAAGGGAAGATAATATTTTCTATAACCATTATAAATAATAATATATAATTAAATTATAAGGTATTTTTTGATTAATTATATTGATTACTTTTATAAGATTCTATTTTTTAATATCACTATGATTTGAATAAATTATGATTGAATTCGATATGAATTTGTAATTTGTTTAGAAGTGACGTTTCGCTGTAGGGATAATGATATAGTTTAGGAGACATTTAT
>NW_026881301.1:0-10716 GCF_032173495.1 Musca vetustissima | reverse complement strand
CTCAATTCACCACTTTAGTTGTTAACAGCTTACTCTTTAAAATCTCTTAAAAAAACCAGAACGTATAACAATTATCACTCTCATTTAGATATAACAGTTCTCTTACGGAATCGAGTGACATTTCTTTAACGTATAAGAATAACTCTGTTATCAATTAACAGCAGCAGAACAGCCAGCAGAACTTCTCTTTGAAAGCGCTTTCAGCGAGGGACTGTAATTGGGCATAACAACATAATGTAAGTGATCGATCGATTCTGTTTTGATATTCTGTTTGTTCTTTGGTTTTTTATCATATAATATTAGAGTGACCAGATTGAATATTTAAGAAAAAATTTATTATTTATTAAAAATGTATTAAAAGGTTAATTTACCCCCCTGTTTGGTGTTACCACTAAGAACTGGTGTAGTAAAATGTTTAATTTGAGTTTTAATATTAAAATTAATTTTTCTCAACTATAAAATCTGGTCACCCCAATTTTATCTAATGAAAGTTGTTATGAGAACATATGATAGAGTTTATTGAAATTTACATTTTTTTTCTTCTATCATATGGGTACTTTATATTTTGGATTTTTTCGCAACAGAAGTCTTTTTGCATATGTTTTTATTGTGATTTTTATTATTTTTAGCTTTTATTAATATTTAAAAATTAAACATTTTTGTCTAATTATTTGAAAATTTTATTTGCTTCATTATGTAAAAATCTTTAAATTTTTAATTGAGCATATTTTTAATTAATTTCCATTATTGTTGATTTTTTTCCGATTTTCTCGAATGTCTATTCTCTCAATTATTAGTTTAAGATTTACTTTAAAATTTTGGTTAACTACCTTTTGTTGTTAAGAGAATGAAATTTATGTTTAAATACACAATTTTGATTATGGAGTAGAAATAAAATCACATCTGTATGGTTTCTAAACAAACTTGGTAAGCTTGTTGGTAACAGTTTTAGGGGTCTTAACATGGGTAATGCATATGATGCTAAAGGATTGTTTTGACCATGGTTGGGAGGGCTTTGTTGGCAACACAACATCTTGTTGCCTTTGTGTGTTCTGAATTGGTTTCTGTCTCTTTATGTCCATATCTTTATATCTATCTCTTTACAACAACTGTTGTCTCTGCGATCTGATTTCTTTTGCTCTCTTCTATTAACTTCTTATTCACCTGCATTTTCCGGTTCCCTTACCACTTTCCTATCCGTTTCCTATGTGAATTCGCAGCACGCAAATAATAAAAAACCTCCATATATACAGTGCCTAAATAACATCGACTATTAGAAATTTTGAATACACATTTCATGGTGAATGGTATAAATATAAGAGTTTTCCCTGATATCTCGTACATATGTTTACTGAGAACACCTTTAATTTATTCTTCTGTCAAATTTTCTTTACCCTATTCCATATACACTTTCAAACTATAAATTCTCCTCTTTTCATTTATAAAGATAACCACTCACAACGAACTATTGTTCCTAACGCTATATACTTTCCACACATCTATCATGCGGAAGCCAACATATGTTCTCTTTAGTTCTCGTTAATGCAATGACAGTTCCTAAGAATTATTAGATTTCTACATGATTTTCCTAAAACTAGGTTCCGTCGAACAAATGCATTGCATTTTGTTACTACTTCTCTTGTGAGATGGTTTATGTTCATTTTAAAATATAAGGCAAAAATAAAATAGCATGTACCCAAGACTATCGTCTCTTTTTTGAGGATAACATACTTCCACTCATGAGTCAATTCGTGCTGAGTGTCCATAACAAATGTTGTCCATAAGTAACTAAACGAAAACATAATAAGGAAACCCTGAAACAAAAAGACCCGGCAACCAGAGGAAGTTTAAAACTGTATGCAAAGTAGTTCAACGACAACGACAACAACGAGAACATTGCCAACAAAACGCTTTAGGCAAATACGTGATTATTGCACATTCAAATGGATTTTGCTAATAGAAATTTATTAGAGAAAGCGAGAGACTTAAGTGAATGCATCACTGCCGTTGAAATATGTAGCGTGGGGTGACTTTATGTAAATAAATTTGTTTGCGGCTTGTAAACGGAAATAGCGAAACAGAAAACGGAAATGTTTTCAAATAATGAAACTTTAAATTGAAAATATTTTTGCAACTAATGCCATATTTAGAAAAAAGAAAAGAAAGGTCTCTACAGAAAAATAAAGACGCCTTTCTGAACGGATTTACGCTTATTAATAATTACAACCGCACTGAAATGAATTTTCACCCACCTCATGACTGTGTGTATAAATCTTCAGAAGTTATATATATGATAACATTTCATACCCCCTATATACCAATCGTGGACCTATACCGACAAAAATTGATCTATACCGTCATTGCATTCCAAAGAAGTTTTGTAATTCTTGGAAAATAGAAATACTTTGATACAATAACAAATCCAGGTTATGGAAAGATCCCAAGGTCTTTGCATGAAATCTGTTTCAGAAAATTTAAAATATATTTAGAAATATCCGTCGGCTTGTGCCCACTATATCTCTCGGAATGAGTAACCGTTTTTACCCAACCTTACACATCGTAATAATTCCAATCAAGTACGCAGATATATAATATTGGTCTACTAATTCTGGTACCTCCCCCACAAAATGGTAGTTTGGAGAACCAGCGGGCTATACGTTCTAATCAACAAGAAATGTGGAATAAAAACCAGTAAGGAAAGTAGTGAAGTCGGACTGGGCCGACTATATGATACCCTTCACCACTTTGGGTATATTCTACATATGTATCCTATCAAACGTCGGGTTTTTGTTATATATCTATATCTGAACCGATTTCAGGGAAACTTGTCAAAGACTAATTTATAATACTTCAGTACGTTGCGTCAATCGGCCTAGCTATGGACCTTTTCACGAAGCTTAGCTACATCACTCTAGACTTAATTCAGTACGCTATGCCAAAATTCGTGCAAATCGAAAGATATATAGTGACTTTGGTACACCAATTACATAAAATAGGACGAAAATATATATGGGAGCTATATATAACTCTGAATCGATTTTCACGAAACTTAGCACACATCATTTTTTACCTTATTTTTTACGCTGTGCCAAATTTAGTACAAATCGAAATGTATAAAGGGACATTGGTGCACCATTTACCTAAAATCGGGCGAAACTATATATGGGAGCTATATCTAAATTTGAACCGATTTTTCCCAATTTCTATAGGGTTCGTCCTTGGGCCAAACAAATGAGCTGTGCCACATTTCATCCACTTCTCGATTATAAATGCGACCTGTACTTTGTTTACAATTTAACATGGACATACGGACGGAAGGACGGACATGCATAAATCGACTCAGAATGTGATTCTATACATATTCTGAAAAGGGTCTATATCGATTATTTGTGCCTGTTACAAACATATGCACAAGGGTGTAAATATTTTGGCAGAAAATTTCAAAAAAAGAAAAACTTATTTTATTTCTGCCGGACCACTGTTTTTATTTTCTCTGTGTTGTGGTGCGCATTCATAATGCTTTAAAAAGGTCGGAACTTTTATATGGTGGCAATGTTTTTGCGAAAATCTAAATTACAGACACTCTGGTTGGAAAAAAATTTGCCGGACCAATATATGGGAGTTTTTTGAAAACACGGTCCCACATTGAAACATTTCGGTGAGGAAGCTTTTTATTTACCAGGCACGAATAACAAATTGCAGCAACCGAGGAAATAAAATACCGTAAGCAGGTTCTCTAGGGTGCTAAACATATTATTATTACCGAAAACATGGTGGGACCTATGTATGGAGGCTAAATCAAAACTAGGACCTATATCTGAATAGCTTTGCAAAAGTGTTTCATTACCTGTACGAACCGGAATGCCAAATTTAGGAACTTCGAAAGAAAAAAATGCCGTTAAAACCTATGACCATGGTTCTTTTTGAGAATATGCATAGAATCAAATTCTCAGTCGATTTATGCATGACCGTCTGTCCGTACATGTATTTTTTGAGTAAAGTACAGGTCGCATTTATGACCCGAATTTGATGAAATTTGGTAAATGTTGCACCAAAGTCCCTGAAAATCAGATTTAGATATTGAAATATTGCACGAATTTTGGCATAGCGTACTGAATTAAGTCTAGAATGACGTGTGCAAAGTTTCGTTAAAATCGGTTCAGATGTAGATATAGCTCCCTTATATAGTTTCACACGATTTTAGGTAAATGGAGCACCAAAGTCCCTGCAAATCTTTTCATTTTCACGAATTTTGGCATAGCGTACTATATAATAATGCAAAGTTTCGTGAAAATAGGTTCAGATTTAGATATAGCTCCCATATATACTTTCGTCCCATTTTATGTAAATGCTGCGCCTAAGCCCCCTATATCTTTCGATTTTGGTATAGCGTACTGAATTACCTCTAGAATGATGTGTGCAAAGTTTCGTGAAAATCGGGTCAGATTTACAAACACTATATATATATTTTCGTCCGATTGTAAGTAAATGCTTCACTAAAGACCCCTAGCCGATTGACACATCGTACTGAAGTTAATATAAATTAATCTCTGGCAAGTTTCCTTGAAATCGGCTCAGATATAGATATAGCATAGCTTCCATATATAATTTCGACTTATTCATGTTTATTGTACACCTAATAATCAATGGGTGTTTTATTGAGATTAAATTTTAAACAGTGCAGCATACCGAATACCGTGTGTCAAGTTTGTAATAAATCGATTTACAAAATTTTGCATAGATTGCAGAATGACATGTGTAGGGATTGATGTTAGACGGTTTAGATATAGATAAAGATCACATATTTAAGTTCGTTCAATTTCTTGTCAATGTTCCTTCGAAAAGACGATGTCTGTTAGTCTACATATGTAGAATATACCAAAGTGGTTCGGGGTACCTTCACATATACTTTCCTTATTTTTCTGAATGTATGTCACCTTTATATGAACCCAGAAATTTCATAACAGGTATTTATATATGATAAAGACCGAAATTTGAATCAGACCTTTATATGAAAGCTATTTCATAACAGAGACTTATATTGATCATGGACGAAGATTGGGGAAAAATAATCCATTATTTTTCGGCAGATAACAGTACTGATAGATTTCTCATTAAGTATCGATCGAACAAGTTCAGATTTAGGCTCGTTGTTTTTTATTTGATATATTCAGTTGTGAGTTACAGAGTGTTAAAATGGAAGTGAACCAAGAAAAAAATCTATACATTTTACAGTTTTTCTTAGACAAAGGCGAAAATGCAAGCCAAGAGGCTAAAATTGTGAATGGTGTTTATGGTTCCGATGCTGTAACAGCCAATTATGTGCAATTTTGGTTTCGTAGATTCCGTTCAATAATTTTTGATGTTAAAGATGCACCTCGCACAGAAATTGACCGGTATATTAGCAGTCGTAAAATTGCCCAGGAGCTAAAAATCGACCATAAAACTGTTTTAAACCATTTACACAAAGCTGGATTCAAAAAGGGAGCTCGATGTTTGGGTGCCACACCAATTAACAGCAAAAAAATAGAATGGATCGAATGTCCATCTTCGAAGCCTTGACCAAACTGTAGATGAGAAATGGATCACATACGATAAACCTGAGCGAATGCATATCAGAACCTTCCATGGCTAACGACCAGGAAGGTTCTGATATGCATTTTAATGCATCCGTTATGTAGTTCGGACATGGCACCAATTATCGCTTTCTTGCATTTCAAAATTCTCCAATGATAAAAAATTGGCATTGTGAAAATCGACCAGAGTTTTTTGCAAAAAGAGAGCAGGACTTCTATGAGAGAGGCATGAAATTAATGAAGTACTATAGTTCATATAAAAATAATGGATTTTCTCCAAACTAATATATGCACTATTGCCGTGATTATCCATGTTGTGAAAGATTATCCCACGAAAATGTTTACTAGTTAATTAATTTGTTTGGCAAACAACACATGGTATCTAAATTTTTACTAAAATGTCAAGCTTTTCAATGGTAATGTTACTTGAAACCATGAAACACTTACTGCTTCCTTGGTCTGAAACTTTAAGTAGCCCTCGAATATAATATATTTACGAGTATATATGGATTTTAGATACATTTCCATGAAACTGTTTTTTAGTGCTAAATCCCTAGCCTGAATTTTGTGTAAATTTCCCCTCTTTGTTTGATAATGGAAGTACTGGACAATTTTGAAATATCCAGGTCAGGGTAAATATTTAGTATGTATATCCGACAATATACATCAATACAAAGTCAAAAGCGCTTCTTTCATACAAATAAATTTTCACGGAAAAGTCTTAAACCATTTTACGGAGCAAATATTAGCTACATATCGAAAACATGGTCCCACAATAACACATTTTCCTTAAAACAAATAAAGTTTTTTCACCCCATGCAATACTCTTACTAATTTTTCCTTAAGAAAAAAAAACTGAAATAAAACAAACCAAACAAATACCAGACATACATACATCCATTACTCTCTGTGCAAAAAGCTAAGCGATATTTTGTACTCACAACTTTTAATTTCCGGTAAATTTCCTTTAACAATTTCCCATTTGGAAAAACATATGCTTAAAATTTATCACTCCTAGAATTGCATGTCATTGCTGCTCGCTGTTACAATGATGTCGGTTAACCCCACCACACGACCACCCACAACCATAAACTGCCACCCATCTAACCAAATAGAGGGGTGTGTTTTGCAAACAAAATTTGTAAGGATGGTGTGGTGGATGATAATCGAAAGAATTATGGCGTTTTTATTGAACAGCATGGATGTGTGTTGGTATGTGAGTGTGATAAACGAGAGAGTATTTCCATCTGTAGCATCTGCTGCTGTTCGATTTATATTCATTTTCAAATTTTATATAAACCTATCAATGGATAGATGGTCATTTTCCAAATGTTTTAATTTTGAATTAGAAAATTTGATTTTCAGTTTTTCGTCCTGATTGTCTGTCTGATTTCGTATTTGTTTTGTAATTTTGTCTAACACCAAATTTTAGTTTAGATAATTTTAAAGTTTGTCCATAGATTATAACGTTTAGAGGACAATGACAAAACCAACAAATTTAATTTCCTTCATGGTTAAATTGAAATTGTCGTTGTAGTATGTAAATGTTCGGGGTATTGTAATTCAATGAAATTGATTTAGAACGATTTTGTAAGAGATTTGCCAAAAATATTGAGATAGACATATATGGAAAATTCAGCCTTCACGATGAAACATCCGACAACGGCATAGTGTTGATTGTCTTCGCGGCAGCAAAAAACATGGTAGTTAGCAGCACCAGATTCAAGCATCTCGATATACACAAGGCCATCTGGATTTCTCCTGATCAAGCAACAAGAAATCAAATCGATCATGTTGTGATAGACGGACAGTATTCATCCAGTGTTTTAGACCGTCGATCGATACATGGAGCGAATATCGATTCGGACCATTACGTTCTTAATGTAGCAGTAAAGGTGTGATCTAATGTAACATGGAAGCTCAACATCGAAAAACTGCAAATAAAACAGATAGCAGAAGCCAACTCCGCTCAACTTATCCAATTGCTTGACGAAAACACTTCTTGCCCAGATAATAATATAGAAACACAATGGCAAATAATTGCCTACTCCCTACAAACTGCATCAAAAGCAACACTTGGGTATCAAAAACACCATAAACCCGTGTTACGATCAGGAGTGTCGTAATGCTACTGATATGAAAAAAACAGCGTATAGGACAACCCTGCAGACAGTAGCAACACGTAATGCGATTGAAAATTATCAGGAGAAAAGGAAAGAGGAAAAATGTATTTTCAGAAGAAAGAAGAAAAGAGTGAGCGTGAACAAATCGAGATGTAAAGGAGTCATAATGAAGTCCAAAAATTTTCCAAGGAGTAAAATACCAAACTGAGGGCTTTGTTGCAGGCACATCCTTCTGTAGAGATGAAGATGGAAACCTGGCGACAGATACAGATAGCGTGTTAAGGAGCATTTTGAAAAACTTCTGATATCAAATAGTGGCAGTGAAGAAGATTGCCCACAACCAATACGAGATGACGGTATGGAGTGTATACCAACTAGCCAAGATGAGGTCAGAGTAGCAATTAATCGGCTGATGAGCAATAAAGCAGCAGGTGCCGATGGATTACCAGCCGAACTATTCAAGACTCGTGGTCAAATGCTGCTCAGAAGCATGTACCAGCTGATTAGTACAATATGGCTAGAGGAATGCATGCCCAATAATTGGAACCTCAGCATCCTGTGTTCCGTGCAAAAAAAGGAGACAATATGATATGCGCCATCTGTAGAGGAATAAGCCTCCTTCCCATCGCATAAAAAGTGATATCCAGCGTACTGTGTGAACGACTGAAGCCAATGGTCAATGACATTATTGAGCCTTACCAATGCGGCTTCAGACCTCGCACATCCTCATGGATCCATGAAAAGATCCACGAAAAACACCTACTCGTCGACTATAAAATCACAATCGACAGCCCTATCTGATCAGAGTTATTTAAAGTCATTTCTGCGTTCGGCATTCCTGCAAAATTAAGCTATGCAGGGTAACACTGAGTGGCACAAGGTCAGCATTGCTGGAAAGGGTCATACGAGATGCAAAATTGAACACAGAAATCTCGTTTACGCTGACAACAGCGGCATAATGGGTCGAACATTGCGAGCGGTAACAGCCATCTTTGAACGAATTGAGAATAAGCCTGTCAATGTGGGATTGGCAGTAAATGAGGAAAAATACCATGCTGATGGTGTCAACGCGCAAGACTTCCAGCAGACCAACTGCGGAACTTGAAAACTACAGCTTCGAGGTACTGAAAGATTTTATATACCTCCGTACCGCCATAAACAAAACTAATAAAATCAGCTTTGGAATCCGGAGGAGAATAGTGTTGGCCAACAGGTGCTACTAGGGTCTGAGTAAGCAGCTCAAAAGAAAGACCACATCTAGCCAGACCAAACTCACACTCTACTAGACGCTAATATTACCCGTGCTGTTGTATGGATGCATTTGTGTGTGTAGACAGGTCTTAAAGTGGTTGAGAGAAAAATTCTCTGGAAAATCTATGGGCCGGTCTGTGTCGACGGTGAATATTGCCATCGAATGAACCATGAGCTATACCATATATTCGCTGACATCGACATATTTAGACATATTGAGTTGCAGCTACTACGTTGGATAAGTCATGTTTTGAGAATGAGTGAAGATGCCCCAGCTCAGAAGGCATATGAAAGCGAGCCAAGTGATGATTCACGCAAAAGGGGAGGGCCACGAATCCGATGGAAAGATCAATTAGAATACAACATCTCGGAACATGGTATTTCAAATTGGATGAGATGCGCACAAGACCGACTTGATTGGAAATTTTTTTAAGATCTTATGCTTATGGGATAACTGTTCTGTCACAAGCCTGCCAAGTAAGTAAGACATATGTTCCATCGGAATAGAAAGTTATCGTTATGGACGTCCGTCTGTGCAAATTTTTGAATGTTTGCACACTCACCGCTACTACTCCTAGTATGTTTGGTAATGCAAATGTAATATATTTGTCCTCGTTTTGGTATAGCCGCCATATAACAGTACCCATACTATTCTGCATTTTGTGGAATTTGAACACCGAATATTTTGGGGTTTAATGGTTTCAAATATTTCTACAAAAAATAATCAACATATCTTCATGTTTTGGCATAACATCAATATAATAGTACAGCCCATTTTCGTTATCTTGAAAGTCTTCACCGCATTTTAGTATTGCACCCACATCGACAAGATATTGTACATTTAAGCTTGGCTTAAATCGATACATATGTATATGACTGTATATTAGTCTTCGGAATATACCTTTTGTATGCCCAAATTTTTTTAGTAAACCCAGTTCGTATTTGTATTTTTAAATAAAAAAAATGCATTCCTTAAATATCTCATATATGTGAATATTCAATTACAAACATAAAACTCTAATGATAATTTCAATGTATGTACATATGTCCAGCAGCATGTCATCCAGCTGAAACATTTGTATGACCATCATCATGATGATTGCCATAGTCGTCATCGAGGGTAACCGATGTTGTTTAATTGACATTGATGATGTTGTTATTGCCGTTGTGTTGTTGCTGTCCGGAACAAAATGATGTTGCAAATGGTCAAATATCTACTACTACAGAGCTTGTATTGCAAATTCTATTGCAAATATGCAGAGACGACTAGTGTAGACGTCGGGGAGAAGCAATGGCAGTGGGTAATGTTATTAACACTTGTTGCTATTCAAAGAGAAATGTCAATCATTCTGTGTTAAATTGAGTTATAACTGTCCAAAAGATTCTTTTGCGAAATGTTTGGTCATTTAACTACCATGAAATTTAATTTCCTCTTTTTGTGATATGCTATAGATAGATGGGTATTATGTGAGATTTATATACATGTGTGGGATGTTATTTATGTATGTGTATATGCTGTTAGACATTCTAATCACATTCTGTCGGGAGTTTCTTCCCAGTAGAAAGTGTCTTGCAGACAACATTAACGAATCGTGCAAGACAATGGCAATTCCTTGAAGACACTTTGCAGACAACAATGTGAAATCGTTGACGAAATTTTCACACATGTGTCGCAGTATTCATGTAAGACAACTTGGGCGACAAGGTAAGCGAAGTTGTCGTTGACGACAACTTCGGCGACAAAACTCCCTACTTTTCGTTGACGA
>NW_026881300.1:0-10968 GCF_032173495.1 Musca vetustissima | reverse complement strand
TCTTTTTCATTCTACTGGAGCACGACTACGTATTGCTGTAATGATATCACGTATTTGATCCAAATCCAATTTTATATGGATTTTTTCCTCTAATTCTTTGGCAAGTTCTTCGAGATATGATTTTCGTTGTTGTTTCGTTAGCTGTTTGCGGCACCCAGTTCCCATAGATCTTTACGATTTTTATATAAATCGATGAATGTTAGAACATTCGTTTTGGAATTGAAAAAATCTCTTATAAATTGATGTCTTTTAGTTTGTCTTTGTTTTGTTTTGGATTTGGGGGTTTTCTGAAAAAAAGTGGGGATGAAATGTTCTAAAAACTTTATTTTTGTCGGTTTTCCTGGTCGCTCCGGAAGACGCAATTATGGCCCAAACACCGGAAATTTTTGCATGGAGAAGGGGATCGGGCCGAAGAATAACCATGCCTGTTTTGATAAAGATCGGTCAATATTTAGCGGGTCAAATGGACCCTGACTTTTGTGTGAAAAATGACAAAATTTGTATCCTATAGCGTACTGATTTACCCCTGAAGGACATAAACACGAGAAGTTGATAGTATATCCAAGAGGATTGGTTGACCTTTAAACTGATACCAATTTTATTGTCGTATGTACTCGGATGTGGGAGTTACACTTAAATGTTTTCAGGTGCTTATGTACTCAGATATTATTTAGTAACCCATTACCACACTAGAGGGCGGAAATATGGAAATATAGCGCTCATCGCTTTCACTAATATCCAGGTATGGTCAAGGACAACGCCTATAATTTTCGGTGATGATCAGTTAATAATGTTGGGATGAAGTGGACCGAAAACGTATTTTTTTTTATTTTCGAGTCAATCTACAGGCCACAATTGAAAGCTGAACATCACAAAACAACCCACATTGAAGGGAATCTGGACAAGTAATTAGAAGGACTGTACTGAATATTAGTAATATTTGTGAACCTCTGGTGGGTCATGAGGGTGCAAACATCGCGAAATATTGCCCAAGCTCAGAATGTGGAACCACAGAAAGTTATATGTTCATGGAAGTTGTGTAGGGTATCATGTGGTCGGCCCCGTCCGATTATACTGCTCCGCTCACTGGTTTAGAGTCAAATAGAATCAAGCAATACAGAATACGCAATGAGTTGTGAAATTCTCTCCGGATTAGCGAAGTCCGGAGTTTCGAAGTTTTACTACACGGTGTTTTCACTTTGAGAGGCGTCACAAGAATTTATTTGTTAGGACATAAAAGGAGAGAAGCACAATGGTGTTTTCTTAGGCGTTATAAATTTATTTCTTTTAAACACTTAACTAAACAAAATAAAACCTTGCGAAGCAAAATAAATCCCAGAGTAGTTGAGTAGCAGTAGCGGCAGCTTTGGCAAAGCGGCGGCCCTGTTAATACACAGACGACGAATAGTAGTGGCGGCATCTTTGGCACGTCGGCGGTCCGCGCCTTTTTTCATCGCAATCTCACTTAACTCACCAGCCATCAACAGGAAACTGATCCCCATTATGTGAAATGCGTCTACTTTTATATTTTATAGGTTGGTCGAATTATGTTGTTATCTCCTGACAACAGCTGATCCTAATGTGCTGGTTTTGCGTAGTTCTGCCATTTGTCACCAGGGTTTCCAATCTTGTATTTTAATGTGACAGTTTATATTTAAATAAATTGAAATTAGAAACGTGGAACGATATCATATTCTTAGCATAAATAGTTAATTCTACGATTGCAGGACATCTTTCACATCGAATAGGTCCTGGAATGACGGGAAATATTTGGATATTGACCCAGTATATATTCGTGTGATTTCATGCAAACTGTGCACCAAACACCCGACTTTTATTCGAATAACAATGAAATTAATGCTACATTTTATAGAGATCAGTTCAGAGGTAGATATAGCTCCCATATGGGAAATTACAAAATTCCTTAAAAAAAATTCGAAACATTTTTTTCGAGCACATTCATGACTTTTGGTATATAGGTTAAGTCAAATATGCTGATTCAAAATCTATTCGCGTTCACAAATTAATTTATAATGTATATTAATTCCTATTTGTTGTAATTCGCAAATTTCTTCACAAATGGTTAAACACATTTGTTTTCTTTGGATACTAGTCAAATCACATTGAAATACGGTTTAATAGTCGCGAAAAACAAATAAAAGCTTGAAAATATCTGAAAATAAAATAAATTAATTTTTGAATTGCTACAACATGTTTATACCCTTCACCACACTGTGGTACAGTCACTTATTTGGCCCAAGGACGAACCCTATTGAAATTGGGAAAAATCGGTTCAGATTTAGATATAGCTCCCACATATATTTTCGTCCAATTTAAGGTAAATGGGGCACCAAAGTCCCTCTATATCTCTCGATTGGCACTGAATTAGGTCCAGAATGATTTGTGCCAAGTTTCGAGAAAATCGGTTCAGATTTAGATACAGCTCCCATATATAGTTTCGTCCGATTTGAGATAAATGGTGCACCAAAGTATCTACATATCATTCGATTTGCAAGAAATTTGGCACAGAGTACTGAATTAGGTGCAGAATGATGTGTGCAAAGTTTCGAGAAAATCGGTTGAGATTTAGATATAGCTCCCATATATAGTTTCGTCCGATTTGAGATAAATGGTGCACCAAAGTCTCTACATATCATTCGATTTGCAAGAAATTTGGCACAGAGTACTGAATTAGGTGCAGAATAATGTGTGCTAAGTTTCGTGAAAATCGGTCCAGATTTAGATATAGCTTCCATATATATTTTCGTCCGATTTAAGGTAAATCGGTCTCCAGAGTCCCTATATATATATCTTTCGATTTGCACGAAGTTTGGAATAAAGTACTGAATTAGGTCAAGAATGACGTATGCCAAGTTTCGAGGAAATCGGTTTAGATTTATATATATATATATATATATATTTAAATGGGTCTCCAAAGTCCCTATAGGGACTTCGATTTGCACGAAGGTTGCCATAGGGTACTGAATTGGATCCAGAATGATGTGTTAAAATCGGTCCAGATTTAGATATAGTTCCAATATATATTTTCGTTCGATTGTGCACTAAAGAACCAAAGATTGGCAGACCCTCTCACAATTTTGTACAATGTACTGAAGTTACTATAACCTTTCGTGTGTCAAGTTTTCTTGAAATTGGTTCAGATTCACATATAGCCTCTACATATACTTTCGTCCGAGTTTAGGTTAATGGTGTACTAAAGACCCATAGCTAGGCCGATTGGCAAACGTACTGAAATTAATATAAATTAATATCGGCCAAGTTTCCTTGAACTAGGTTTAGATATATATAGAATAGCTTCCATATATAATTTCGACCTATTTATGTTGATTGTAAACCAAATAAGCAATGATTGCTTGATTGATATTACATTTTAAACAGTGAAGCATAAGCAGTGAAGTTTGCTTAAAGTCTATTTACAAAGTATGGAATAGATTGCAGAATGGCATGTGTAAGGATTGATGTTAGTCTGTTCACTTTTATACAAAGATCGCATTTTTAAGTTCGTTCAATTTCATGTCAATGTTCCTTCAAAAATACGACATCTGTAAAGATACATACAGTGTTGCGCAAAACAAAAGCAACGAAATGTGAATCAAAATTTATCATATTTTTTGTTATTTTTACGTCACTTTGAAACATAATGTGTACATATATTTTTGTTCTCTGGTTATGAGAATAATTCTAATAAAGTTCTCTTAGCTTTTAAAGTACAGTAATGTTACAAATGAGACGATAACCGTGGATCGTTTCAGAATGAGAGTGCAAAACAAAAGCAACAAATCATGAAGTATGCAGATAGAGTAAACCAATCGAAAATATTACCGGTACTTCTGATGGAAACAGAATTTTTGTCATGACAAAATAAATTTAGCAATGTTTGCATTAGTTGTTGTCCTAACCTTCGCATTAACTGTTCGAGATAAATATTGTACAGCCTTAAAATCTCAAATTATTTCTGAATATAGGAATGGAAAATCACAAATATCAATTGCCAAACAGTTTAATATTAACCGATCTGTTATTTGTAGACGAATAAAAAAGTATAATAATAATCTTGACGTAATAACCGTGCATTCAGGTGGGCGGCCACGGAAGACATCGGCACGTGACGATAGAAAAATTTGTGGCATGTTCAAAAAAAATCCATTTGCTACATCTCAAGAGGTTGTAAAGACACTCAATTTAAGTATCCAACATAGCACAGAATCGAAAATAATTTAAAAAGTTATAGACCTGCCAAGAAACCCCTACTTACAGCCAGGCATAAGCAGCAAAGGTTGGTGTTAAATGTTAAACGTAATTGTCTAAAATTGTTGGTTATATAGTTCATTTTGCTATTTTTTAGGCTCAATTTTGCAAAAGAACACATTGATTGGACCATCCAAAAGTGGAAAACCGTTTTGTTCAGCGACGAGTCCAAGTTTAATCTGATCAATTCCGATGGAATGTGTACGGTACGTCGTCGCCCAGGTACACGACTTGAGCCAGGAAATTGTAAGATCAATTTTAAACACGGAGGGGTGGTATTATGGTCTGGACCTGCTTTTCGCATAGTGGCGTTGGTCCTTTTCATAGAATCGATGGAATTATGGATCGTTTTGTGTATAAGGGTATTTTGGAAAATCAAATGCTTCCATATGCTGAGTGGAATATGCCACTTTGGTGGATTTTTCAACACGACAATGACCCGAAATACACCTCGAAAGTTGTTAAAGACTACATATCAGCAAATGGAATTAAAGTCCTGGATTGGCCGGCACAGTCGCCAGACTTAAATCCGATCGAAAATCTCTTTGGGATTTTGAAGAAGACTGTTTCTGGTCAGAAGTTTTACAATAATAATTTATTGTTTGAAGTCCTTACATACAACTGGGAACACATACCCGAATCCATTATACATAATTTAATAGAGGCATAGACTCTAATAAATTATGTATAATGGATTCGGGTATGTGTTCCCAGTTGTATTTAAGGGCTTCAAACAATAAATTATTATTGTAAAACTTCTGACCAGAAACACTCTTCTTCAAAATCCCAAAGAGATTTTCGATGTGCAGAAGTGATAAAAAAATAAAGGTTCTTATACCAAATATTAATATGTTGCTTTTGTTTTGCACACACAAAATTTTTGACTAGACATATAGTCGGCCCAGTCCGACTTTACTACTTCCCTTACTGTTTTTTTTTCAATTTTTGATTTTTTGGTATGGTTACGACAATACGATTTAGTCTAAATCTTCTACAACACGTGACGATTTCTTCTAGAAATTCTTTTAGACGATTATTAAATATCGGTAGATTCCTCTGTTAAGAATTTTGACTTTCAAAATGACCAAATATATTGCAGTTACAGTATATGAAAATGATCAACATTAAAAAGCATACAATTCCCGTATTAGTAGAAATCAGTTGATGCGCATGCGATTTTCGTATAAACCGAATAAATCTCTTTCAATAATTATGCATTTTTTTAGGTTTCATTAAACGGTAAATGTGTGCCGCTCGATGCACTTTACTATGCAAAAACCCTAAAAATGACTAAAAATAGCGCAACGTGCATACGATTTTTATGCGCATCCGATTTTAGTAATCTCCTATGAAAATACACAAAAGGACACTTATTTTAAAAGGATCGGTTAAGAACCGATCCTGCGCCTCCACAATTGATTTTGGATAAAATACGCATATTATTCGCGAATCGATATATTTTTGACCTACTTTCACACAGATTCGCGAATATGATAACTCAAGAATGAATGTATTTGAAATCAATTCGAAGAAAAAAAACGATTATATACGCGAATTTTTATACCCTTCACCACACTGTGGTACAGGGTATTATGTCTTTGTGCATATGTTTGTAACAGGCAAAAGGAATCGAGATAGACCCATAGTAACTTTTGAGAATATGCATAGAATCACTTTCTGAGTCGATTTACGCATGTCCGTCTGCCCGTCCATGTATTTTTGTGAACAAAGTACAGGTCGCATTTATGATCCGATTTGGATGAAATTTGGCACAGTTCACTTATTTGGCCCAGGGACGAACCCTTGTGAAATTGAGAAAAATCGGTTCAGATATAGGTATAGCTCCCATATATATTTTTATTTATTTTATTTTCGTCCGATTTAAGGTAAATGGTGCACCAAAGTCCCTATATATCGTTCGATTTGCACGAAATTTGGCACAGCGTAATGAATTAAGCCTAGAATAATGTCTGCCAAGTTTCGTAAAAATTGGTCCAGATTTAGATATAGCTCCCATATATAGTTTCGTCCGATTTTATGTAAATGGTGCACCAAAGTCCCTATATATCGTTCGATTAGCACGAAATTTGGCACAGCGTAATGAATTAAGCCTCGAATGATGTCTGCCAAGTTTCCTGAAAATCGGTCCAGATTTAGATATAGCTCCCATATATATTTTCGTCCGATTTTATGTAAATGGTGCACCAAAGTCCCTATATATCTTTCGATTTGCAAGAAATTTGGCAAAACGTACATAATTGAGCTTAGAGTGATGTCTGCCAAGTTTCGTGAAAATCGGTCCGGATTTAGATATAGCTCCCATATATAGTTTCGTCCGATTTTATGTAAGTGAGTCCCTATATATATTTCGATTTGCACGAAATTTGGCATAACGTACTTAATAGAGCCTAGAGTGCTTTATGCCAAGTTTCCTGGAATGATGTGTGCTGAGTTTCGTGAAAATCGGTTCAGATTAAGATATATATATATATATATATTTTAAGTAATTGACACACCAAGGAACCAATATATGATTGAAAGAACAAAACGTACTGAAATTAGTAAAACCCAACCTGTGAAATGTTTCGTTTAAATCGGTTCAAATTTGGATATAGATTCCACATATATTTTCATCTATGGTAATTGGTGCTTTTAAGACCCTATATATCTTTGCACGAAATTTGTGTGCCAAGTTTCATGAAAATCGGTTCAGATGTATATAAAGCTCCCATATATATATATATATATATAGTCGCCCGATTTTAGGTAAATTGTGCACCAAAGTCTTTGAAAATCATTCCATTTGCACGAAATTTGTCATAGCGTACTGAATTAAGTTTAGAATGACGTGAGCTAAATTTCGTGAAAATCGGTTGAGATTTAAATGTAGCTCTCATATATTTTCGTCCGGTTTTATGTAATTGGTGCATCGATAGGATACATCTTAGGATACATGTGTTGAATATACTCAAAGTGGTGAAGGGTATCATATAGTTGGCCCAGTCCGACTTTACTACTTTCCTTACTAGTTCAAAATAAGTTTTAGTAGTTTTTCCCACATTCAAGGTACCTATATCCGCCGTTCCGGGGTTCCACGGAATTTGAATGGACTTTCTTAATTTTAAACTCAAAAAATATGTTTTTTATAAAAATTTAGGCACCAAATTTTCGTCTTTGGAACCCAATTGCAAAGAAGCTACGGTGAGCACATTTGTGAGATATACATTAAACGAAGCAAAATCACGTGTTCTACAATCCTATGATCAGTTTAGTCCATTATCTGGATGCGCATCCTAATTATAAGAAAAATTCAAAAAACACCGAAAATCCGTCTTCAAAATGTCAGCATCCATTTTGGGTGGATCCATTGATTATATCGAAAAATCATACATTAGAACCATATTGTCAATGGGGTATTCTGCAACTTAATCACTGATCACATGTGCGTTCGTTGTGTAGTTTAGCCACAAACCAGGAAGGAACAAAAAAAACTCTTTAGCTTCCACACTTTTTCACCCATTTTTTACATTACCACCATCACAGCTTCCACCAAACGTATTATTTATTACCAATATATCAAGATTTTGACAAAAACACTTCATTTTATAGAAATGAATTTAAATTATATGCAATATGTTCATATTTCGCGTGTTATAACTTTGCAAACTTCAGTTTCAAGGAATTTAAAAGATTTTTGTAATTTCCCATATATATTTTATAGTGATTTCGTCTAAAATGTGCACCAAGTACCAATTGTGTATCCGATTGGAGCGGAACTTTGGGCTGTATAAAAAATTGGGTCTACGAACTAATTTTATTATTAAACTATTTGTTGACAAATCTTCCTAAAATTAGCAATAGTATAGCCCCCAATATAAAAGTCGCGATCAACTTAGTGCACTCCCAATATATTAATATATTAATAATATATTAAGTTCGACCCGACGGAAATTGACAACGTTTTTACATGTTAGTTGACTCTTAGTACATATGTTTGAGTACCATTCGATCATTTGTCATTATTCGCTAACACATGTATCAAATCAAATATTAATGCCCTTTTTCACATAGTAGTGAAGGCTGAAAACATTTGTACAAAAAGTTGTTTTTCGACTCGACGCGACATAACACTGATAATGATTACCGCAAACGCTCATGAAATCAAAATTTAAACAGATACAAAAATTGTGGTGAACTTCGAGGTATTCCATTGCAACAGCAATAGTGATAAAAACCCTAAACATGTGGTTAATATGTATGACAAAATATATACATATAAAAAACCAGTAAGAAAAGTAGTAAAGTTGGACTGGGCCGGCTATATGATACCCTTCACCACTTTGAGTATATTGTACATATGTATCATTACTATTGCATGCCAATCAAAGGATCATACTCATGTCTTTCCGAAAACTATGATAAATTTAATTTTATTCGGGCAGATTTAGAGTCGTCTGCGTACCACGGGACAAATTTATTGAAACCGATTTAAAGCAAAATTGATACATGCTATTCGGTACGCCGCACTGTTAAAAATTTAAATTCAATCAGACACCCATTCGAAATACATATGGAACCTACAGCTGCATCTGAACCAATTTGAGACAAGTGAAAAAGCGTTAAGTTCGGCCGGGCCGAACTTTGGATACCCTCCACCATAGATATACTGATAGGTACTAGAAATGAAAATATAGGGAACATACAAAAAAGTGGACCTGTACCGACATTTTTAAAACGGATTATGTAAACCATAATGTAAACCATAATACCAATTTCATAAACTTTTAATGGATAATTAATCCCTCAGACTCATGGGACTTTAACACGGTGAAAATATGCCTCTTCGAAATATTGGTTCTAGACCCCATGTTTCTTTGGACCCAATCCGTTTCAAAAAATTTAGATATAATCCAAACTTTGCCCACCTCATTATTTCTTCCAAACTTAGTTCAAATTCGAAGATGGGGAATATCGGTCCACTCCTCTTGGAACCTGCACACAGATTTCGTCTAAATGTGCACCAAGTACCAATTGTGTATCCGATTGGAGCGGAACTTTGGGCTGTATAAAAAATTGGGTCTACGAACTAATTTTATTATTAAACTATTTGTTGACAAATCTTCCTAAAATTAGCAATAGTATAGCCCCCAATATAAAAGTCGCGATCAACTTAGTGCACTCCCAATATATTAATATATTAATAATATATTAAGTTCGACCCGACGGAAATTGACAACGTTTTTACATGTTAGTTGACTCTTAGTACATATGTTTGAGTACCATTCGATCATTTGTCATTATTCGCTAACACATGTATCAAATCAAATATTAATGCCCTTTTTCACATAGTAGTGAAGGCTGAAAACATTTGTACAAAAAGTTGTTTTTCGACTCGACGCGACATAACACTGATAATGATTACCGCAAACGCTAATGAAATCAAAATTTAAACAGATACAAAAATTGTGGTGAACTTCGAGGTATTCCATTGCAACAGCAATAGTGATAAAAACCCTAAACATGTGGTTAATATGTATGACAAAATATATACATATAAAAAACCAGTAAGAAAAGTAGTAAAGTTGGACTGGGCCGGCTATATGATACCCTTCACCACTTTGAGTATATTGTACATATGTATCATTACTATTGCATGCCAATCAAAGGATCATACTCATGTCTTTCCGAAAACTATGATAAATTTAATTTTATTCGGGCAGATTTAGAGTCGTCTGCGTACCACGGGACAAATTTATTGAAACCGATTTAAAGCAAAATTGATACATGCTATTCGGTACGCCGCACTGTTAAAAATTTAAATTCAATCAGACACCCATTCGAAATACATATGGAACCTACAGCTGCATCTGAACCAATTTGAGACAAGTGAAAAAGCGTTAAGTTCGGCCGGGCCGAACTTTGGATACCCTCCACCATAGATATACTGATAGGTACTAGAAATGAAAATATAGGGAACATACAAAAAAGTGGACCTGTACCGACATTTTTAAAACGGATTATGTAAACCATAATGTAAACCATAATACCAATTTCATAAACTTTTAATGGATAATTAATCCCTCAGACTCATGGGACTTTAACACGGTGAAAATATGCCTCTTCGAAATATTGGTTCTAGACCCCATGTTTCTTTGGACCCAATCCGTTTCAAAAAATTTAGATATAATCCAAACTTTGCCCACCTCATTATTTCTTCCAAACTTAGTTCAAATTCGAAGATGGGGAATATCGGTCCACTCCTCTTGGAACCTGCACACAGAGGCTAGGTCTAAATGCGGCTATAGTTCATTATCGAACCGTACGTTCTCAACTCAAAACGCGGAACAAATCAGATAACTATGTTAATATAAACTAGTGAAAAAGCGTTAAGTTCGGTATAAAAAGGGAGTTATATGGGGACTATGAATATTAATAATTTTTGGTAGGGAGATTTGTTACCATATACTGCTAGAAAATACCATATTGCAGCACATTCGGTGGAAAAACGCGGTCATGAACCCCAAAATACCGAAAATTGGGGTACCCTTATATGGGGGCTATCCGAAAAAATTGACCTATACTCATAAATAAATTTTTGTGGAGACATTTAGTACCCAATATAAGGGGTACCCTTATATGGGGGCTATCCGAAAAAATTGACCTATACTCATAAATACATTTTTGTTGAGACATTTAGTA
>NW_026881299.1:0-10703 GCF_032173495.1 Musca vetustissima | reverse complement strand
ACTCGTACGGTTACGTGCTTGCTCCCCAAAAACATTCAAAACTCAGACCCGGTTAAAATTGAACTGGATAAATTAAACACCAATAAAAAATTGAAGTTAAATCACCACTTTCTAAATTCTGACGAAAAAGAAATAAAAATATTTTATCAAAATATTCAAAGTTTTCACGCTCACATTGAAGATATTAGTACCGATTGTAATCTTATAAATTCAAAACTTATTTGTTTGGTTGAAACATGGACTTTCCCACAAGAATCCTGTAGTATAATGGGATTTTCTGAGGTATGCCGAATTGACTGTCCTGGCAGGAAAAGAAATAAAAGTGGAATTATCATATTCAGCCAAACTGATATTGCGAATGACGTAAGAATACTTTTCAAAAGAGATTATAGCCAGGGATCTCAAACTTTTCAAGTCACCGCTATCAAATACAGAGATCTAGTATTAACGGTACTATACCGAAACTCCTCTTTTCCAGAAGCTAACTTTAGACAACTTCTATTTGAGTGTATTGATGCTATTAGATTAGAACACAATGATAAAATATTAATTGTTGGCGATTTCAACATATGCAGACGAAGCATACAGAGCCTAACAGAGACAATGTTATGTAGGAAAGGATTTCAACCTCTTCTTGATAAAAATGTGTGTACAACTAAGCATGAAACTCAAATAGATTGGGGTTTTTCTAATATCGTGCAAGATGACATAATTTGCAAAACATATTCGACTATACATAGTCATCATGACGGTATTGCAATCGCGCTGTAGAAAATTTAGTACACAATCCTAGTCGCAGTGTTATTTGGTATATATTCAATATGATAATCAATATTGATCCATATACAAATAATATATTCATTAAATAATCTTTATGTTTTATTAAAAATGTTTCTTAAAATTTGTATATACTTTTATGCTCGATCATAAAATAGTACTTATCCAAATTGTATAAGATTCGTTTTATAGTATGTATTCGTTATGAAAAATCATATCGAAATGCATATAAAAAATGTTTGGTTTATGTTAATTGATACATTTTATACAAACAAAAATGTTATACAAAATTGACATATTCTACTCCACCTGGGAATAAGCCTTGACGTGGCGGTGGAGCTAAGTACTTCCATTATTGGAAAGAAACTTATTATTCCACCAAATTTAACAAATTACTTATATTATAATTTAGATTCCATTATTATGCATGTACGTACAGTTTATTTAAAATAAAATGTTATAAATCAAGTACTTCCACAATTTGTAGGAAAGATTTCATTATTAAAAATTTCGTTTTGTTTTTCAATATTTTGTGGTTTTAGGATACATTATTCAATCGAATTTATTGTAATTTTATATTCGAGTTATTTATTGGAACCCTGTGGTTTATGAAATATCTCTGAAGACATACATGTAAACTACATATGTCTTATTTTTGTTATGTCAATTGAATCGCCTTGGGGACATTTCAAAAAACTGTCAGTATACCTATGGTGGAGGGTATAAAAAGTTCGGCCCGGCCGAACTTAACGCCTTTTTCACTTGTTTTGTTTTATTTTCTGCGCGCCTGATCGGTATTTTTTCCAAATGTGCGTCTGTTGTAATCACGCTATCTTCTGAAGGAATTGACATAGGGTGCTGAAATTTTGCATAGGGTTGTCTTTTGGCATAGCTCCCATATAAGGGTACCCGCCAATTTTCGGAATTTTGGGGTTCTTGACCGTGTTTTTCAACCGAATTCGCTGAAATTTAGCACGTTGGGTTCATGTTGGGTACTAAATGTCTCCACAAAAAATTATAAGTATAGGTCCATATTTTTTGGTAGCCCCCATATAACGGTACCTTCTAATTTTCAGTATTTGGGGGGTTTTGGTCGTATTTTTCCACCGAATTAGCTGTAATTTAGTATTTTGAGTTCTTAATAGGTTCCAAATCTCTTCACAAAAAATTATGGATATAGGTCCATTTTTTCAGATAGCCCCATATAAGGGCACCCCCAATTTTCGGTATTTTGGGGTTCTTGAGCGCGTTTTTCAACCGAATTTGCTGCAATTTGGCATTTTGTAGTCGTATATGGTAACAAATCTCTCTACCGAAAATTAATTATATTCGTCCCCTTTTTGGTGCAGTCCCCATATAACCCCCTTTTTGTACCCTCCACCATATTATGGAGGGTATATTAATTTTGTCATTCCGTCTGTAACTCATCGAAATATTCATTTCCGACCATATAAAGTATATGTATTCTTGATCAGGGTGAAATTCTAAGACGATCTAGCCATGTCCGTCCGTCCGTCTGTTGTAATCACGCTATCTTCTGAAGGAATTGAGATAGGGTGCTGAAATTTTGCATAAGGTTGTCTTTTGTCTGCAGCCAGGTCAAGTTCGTTTAGGCATAGCTCCCATATAAGGGTACCCGCCAAATTTTGGTATTTTGGGGTTCTAGTGCGCGTTTTTCAGCCGAATTCGCTGAAATTGGGTTCTTATTGGATACTAAATGTATCCACAAAAAATATAAGTATAGGTCCATATATTCTGGTAGACCCTTCTAATATTCAGTATTTTGGGGGATTTGGTCGTATTTTTCCACCGAGTTGGCTGTAATTTATTATTTTGAGTTCTTAATAGGTACCAAAAAATTGTGTGTATTTTTTCGGGTAGCCCCCATATAATTTTCGGTAGTTTGGGGTTCTTGAGCGCGTTTTTCAGCCGAATTCGCTGAAATGTGCTACATTAAGTTCTTATTGAGTCCTAAATGTCTCCACAAAAAATTATAAATATAGGTCCACTTTTTCTGGTAGTCCCCATATAACGGTACCTCCCAATTTTCAGTATTTTGGGGGTTTTGATCGTATTGTTCCGCCGAATTAGCTGTAGTTTAGTATTTTGAGTTCTTAATAGGTACCAAATCTCTCCACAAAAAATTATTATGAATAGGTCAATTTTTTCGGATGGCCCCCATATAAGGGTACCCCCAATTTTGGGGTTCATGATCGCGTTTTTCAACCGAATTTGCTGCAAGTTGGTATTTTGTTCGATAATGAACTATAGCCGCATTTAGACCTAGCCCCTGTGTGGAGGTTTCAGAAGGAGTGGACCGATATTCCCCATCTTCGAATTTGAATTATCAATTAAAAATTTCTGAAATTTGTATTATGGCTTACATTAGGGTATACATAATCCGTTTTTAGACATGTCGGTATAGGTCCACTTTTTGGTATGTTCCCTATATTTTCATTTCTAGTACCTGTCAAAGGAGGGTATCGAAAGTTCGGCCCGGCCGAACACGCTTTTTCACTTGTTTATATTAAAATAGTTATCTGATTGGTTCCGTGTTTTGAGTTTGGTTCTAAGACTCTATTGTAATCATTTCACCTGCGGAGGATAGCGAGATAAAAAAAATTAGAACGTAAGGTTCGATAATGAACTATAGCCGCATTTAGACCTAGCCCCTGTGTGGAGGTTTCAGAAGGAGTGGACCGATATTCCCCATCTTCGAATTTGAATTATCAATTAAAAATTTCTGAAATGTGTATTATGGCTTACATTAGGGTATACATAATCCGTTTTTAGACATGTCGGTATAGGTCCACTTTTTGGTATATTCCCTATATTTTCATTTCTAGTACCTGTCAGTATATCTATGGTGGAGGGTATCCAAAGTTCAGCCCGGCCGAACTTAACGCTTTTTCATTTGTTTTTTTAATAATATTACTCACCTTGAAACATCTTTTACTAAAATATAGTGAACCTTCTCATCCTCCTTTAGGAAAATCAGGTTGATGTGATTAGTTTTTTTCTTTTGTGGTGCTATAAACCAAACACATTCACACTTATGTTGTAGTTATTTTCTTCGAAGGTTTTAATATTACTCCATTCCAATGGAAATTATAAACCTTCGAAGTTTAAAACAATACAATTTTTTAATGTTATTATAGAAGCATTTATATCTTCTACATCATATAAAGCAATTTTTGTTTTATTCTGTGATATGTTTGTTTTCATCTCGGCAATTATACACCACTTAAAACAATATACACTAGAACTTCGATAATTTTTAATTCAAGGGACCAGCAAAATTTTACGAATTATCGATTATTACGAATTATCGAGATTACGAATTAACGAGGTTAAAATAAAAATACGAATTATCGAGGTTTTTTCATTTATTGAAATATTTATATAAAAATTCAGAAAAGAACAAAAACTTCAATTCATACAGCTTAAATAAGTACACTTAATTTAAAAACTAAAATAAATGAAATTAAACATGAAAAAAGTCTGTGATAAAAAGTTGTTTAATTCTATTTTCTCGTATTTTATCTACTGTGTTTTCTATATGTATTAAATAGTTAAATAATGATTGGCCAACAGCATGGTTTGATAAAAAGAGCGTAGTTTCTGAATTGAAGATTTAGCATCTTTTTGTGTCACAACTTCTTCGCGATGGCCAACATCATCGTCATCACTTTCTTCATTTTCGACTGAAACTTGTTCCAAAATATCGTCATCTCACAGATTTCCGGTAACACCAGCGTCATTATCAACATTTACGTAGTCTTCAAAGGTAACGACATTCTCGGAATTAAAAGGAATACGTTGGAATTCGTTATTGATATTTAGAATCGGTTCATCGGATACATTGTAGACCACATCCTTAACAAAACCGCAAGCTCGGAAGCAATTTTGAATACACGATTGGCTTATGTTCATCCAAGGTTTATAAGCCATAAGCATAGATGTATGTAGTGTAAATACAAATCCTCTTTTCTCATCTATACAACATACTAGGTTTTCAACCATATCTTTGCGGTATAATGTTTTAATTTTTTTTATTTATACCTTTATCCAAAGGCTGCAGGACGGAAGTAGTGTTAGGCGGTAAGAACCCTACCTTAATATAGCTAAGATCAGAGTACCTGTTGTGTGCAGTGCAATTGTCAACGAATAAAACAATCTTTCTGGTTTGACGCTTCATGCTATTGTCCAACATTTGAAGCCATTCGTTAAATATTTCAGTTGTCATCCAAGCTTTTCATTGTACCGGTATTCTACTGGGAAAGTTCTTATGTTCTTAAAGCACCTGGGTTTTGCTGACTTTCCAATCAATAGAGGCTCTAGTTTTTCCGTGCCATCCATGTTTGCAGCAAATAGTAAAGTCTTCTTTACTGTGTTTTCCACCATGACACTTTTCATCCTTAAAGCGAAAAGTGCGATCTGGTAAGCATTTATAAAATAGTCCAGTCTCATCTGTGCTAAAAATTTCATTGGCATCATAATCTTTTATGAGATCCTTAAGTTTTTCTTTCCATTCTAAGCAAACATTTTCGCCGACGGCAGCACTTTCTCCACATATTTTTTATACGTGATGTTGTTTCGTTTTTTACCTTACCAAGCCAGCCGTTACTTGCTTTAAAATTGTTCACATTTAACTTTTTGGCGAAAAGTTGGCCTTTTCCATTAATAATGTGCCTCAAACTGGCAAACTAGACTCTCGGCATTGTCTAAACCATAAAACTAAACCTTTTCTACATCGGGATACTCTGGTAATTTTTGCCGTTTTGCTTTGCTTAATTGCAAAATTAAATCTCTTTTTTTTATATTGAAGTAAGCGTTGATGGAGCGATTTCAAATTGTTTTGCCACGTCAATTTCTTTTGCTTCATTATCAGCTGCTTCAATAATATTTTGTTTTAGCGACAAAGACAAAGTTTTGTTCGTACGTTTGGTTGCCATTCTATGTTTCATTCTCCTTCTTTTCACACCACCACTGAGTCAGCATACTGACAATGAAACACACACACAACATCATAAAAACACCAACGGTAAAGCCGTTGACTGCGCTAAGTGATTGTGTAATTTCGCAAGAATTGTTGACGGTATGCATTTGGCGCGTCAACAGTTGTAATAAAAAGATATTAACAACAAAATTATAACATTTTTAAAAAATTATATTTTGTTTTCAGATGAAAAAATTACGAATTATCGAGGGGACCAAAATGCGTGTAAATGTTACGAAATATCGAGATTTTTTCAAGGGACCGACACTTTGTTACGAATTATCGAGGTACGAATTGTCCAAGTTCTACTGTATATATCATTATTTTTCATATTCCAGCAAGCTCTTTTATTATCCAACATTTTTGGTGTTTTAATTAATTCGGAACACTTAACAGGTGATTATTTATTAATATTCAACTCCATATTAATAATTTTTGATAGGGCCGTCCAGAATCTCTTGAAATTCTAACATTTTATTTTTTATGGAGTCTGCTTAAGTTTGAGATATTGGCCTACAACCTCCCGAGCCCAGTCGATCACGGATGCTGATTGACAGCTCGGGCATTGCCTCTGCCAAAGGGCAACGGTTGATTTTGCTTTGCTCCCTTTCCTCGACACTCTCTCACTGGAATATGTGTATGTAACTGTACCAATACGAAGATAATTAAGATCACAACGATCCTCTGGGATCACTAAAATCCTCTGCGATCCACGTGAACCTCAGCGTTCACATACTTGCTAACTAAATCTTGTCGAGCTAACATCTACGTGTTAGCACTAAATATGCATTTTGAACGCAACATTGACATCATGAGACACCGTCAGTTGCATAATTTTCGTCGAATGCTTCATTTTTATAACTTTATAGTCAGAGATCTTTATATACTCTGCTATTAATGCATTATTAAATTTTATTAGAGTAAGCTCAGCTACATCTTTTACTAATAACAAATGAACTGATTTATATGATTCAGAAAAAAAAAATATTAATGTCGATTTCAGCTTTTTCCGATTTACATTCATATAT
Organism: Musca vetustissima; assembly: GCF_032173495.1. Lineage (NCBI taxonomy): Eukaryota > Metazoa > Arthropoda > Insecta > Diptera > Muscidae > Musca > Musca vetustissima. The sequence continues at coordinate 3,899 of NW_026881299.1, read as the reverse complement.
CCTAATTCGGTTTTGGAATCCACTTTTAATTAAAGTGATTCTCACTTGATGGTCGCTAGTCTTGCAATGTTTAATCCATAATCAGGGAGGTGTACTAACATATCAAGACTCGCACATTTTATATGCCCTTGATGTACTAGTTCTCTCTTGCTCTTCTTGTTGATGTGGTATTTGTGGTTGCTGTTGATATTTGATTTAAACTTTTTCCGATTTATATTCATATGTCTTAATTCGGTTTAGGAATCCACTTTTAATTAAAATGATTCTATTATTAATAATATGCACACTTTTTGCTTGATGGTAGTTAAACTTGCAATATTTAACCCATAGTCTGGCAGGTTTACCTTTTACATTTTATATGCCCTTGATGTACTAGGACTTGCTCTGCTTGTTGATATGATATTTGTTGTTGCTGTCGATATTGGTGTTGATCGCTATCGTGGTGATGTTGCTGCTGTTGATAGTCTTGTTGATATTGTTCTTGTGGTGTTGAAATTGATGTTGATGTTGTTGTTGCTGTTGATATTGATGTTATTGGTAGTGTTGTTGTTGATAATGATTGTTCGTATTGCTGTTGTTTATATTGATGGGGTTGCTGTTCTTGACGTTGCTGTTTTTGATATGCATTAAGTTGTAGATGATAATACTGCTGATGTTTCTCATACAATTGTGGATTATTATCCATTCTTTGAGATTGCTGATATGGGGGTTGATTGAACAATGTAATTTTATTGCTTTGGAATGCATTACAACAATATTGGATATATGACAAACTTTATGTAATTGACAATGATGTTTATATGAAGATTTCTTAGCCAGTTGCTGGCTACAGAAATTACAAACTAAGTTCATGAGAGCTATTATTATTTTTTTATGTAAACAAAAAAAACATTCTTTAAATGTTTGGAAAAGGGCTGAGTTGAAATGTAATATTTTTAAATTGAAGTTCCAAAATATAGTGAAGGACTTTTCAATTTTCAAATAAGTGTAGCATTTCTATCGACGTAAAACATGATTGGCGAATCAAAACTGGTGCCAGTTTTATTCATGTTCTAAATCAGAATTATATTTATATTATTGAGTAACACGATTGTGTATCAACACATTTCCCTTCCCCAATATTTTCTTAGTTTTCTTTTTCCCACTCAAAAGGTTCAACACCTGCTTAGAATATTGACTAGCAACAACATAAGAACATAAATGCATTCTAACGCTGGTGGTTAAACAAACGTTAGCAAGTGTCTGTTAAACTAATACCTGCTAACAAGAAACAATATTTTCTTTCTTTTACATACCTGTTGATTTATTATTTTCTTCAATGAATATATGGCAAACCTCGGTATTGTCAATTGAAATGTAATTGAAATGAAATGTTAACATTATGAAAAAATCGGATATGGAATCACTTAATAAGAAAGATCTTGATTAATTCTCATAATCATAGCGATATGAATTCCACCCTTTCTAATATACTTACACTCTATTAACATTTGTTGTACAAAAGAAATGAAACACAACCTGAATATACAGACAGATTTACAATTTTTTCGGCTTATAATTGTCTTACTTTTGTATACGCTTTCTTATAATCCCAATAAAAACATAACATTCTAATTTATAATCAATTAACATAATCCGTTATACCAATTTCCCCTTTTTATACTCTTCACCATAGTATGGAAGGTATATTAATTTTGTCATTCCGTTTGAAACTCATCGAAATATTCATTTCCGACCCTAAAAAGTATATATATTCTTGATCAGGGTAAAAATCTAAGACGATCTAGCCATGTCCGCCAGGCCATCTGTTGTAATCACGCTATCTTCTGAAGGAATTGAGATAAGGTGCTGAAATTTTGAATAGGTTTGTCCTTTGTCTGCAGGCATACCGATATATCCCATCTTCAAGTCCGAACATTGGATATATCGGTCCACGTTTAGGCATAGCTCCCATATAAAGTACCCATCAATTTTCGGTATTTAGGGGTTCTAGAGCGTGTTTTTCTACCGAAGTCGCTGACATTCTGTACATTGGGATCTTATTGGGTACTAACTTTTCCCACTAAAAACTATAAATATAGGTGCACTGTTTCTGGTAGCCCCTATATAACGGTACCTCCTAATTTTCCACCGAAATGACTGTAATTTAGTATTTTGAGTTTGTTTAATTTAGAAAAACATATTGATTTTATCCTTGTGGGCGTTTTCACTTTTGTTGTGTTTGAAAACGCATAGAATTCCATATTTGTTATAAACTGCCTACTCCTTAATATTACAACATTGAAATGTCAAATTGCAGATTCTAACGAGTATGGAATTAGCGCCGACGCCACCTTCCTTTATTATTGTTGACACTCACACTCTCTTTTCCTTGGCCTACCAATCAACAGGTAATCAGTCAAAGCTCTATATTTTCCATTCTTCTTTTATTTCATCAATAAAGCAACCGCTTTTATTTTATTTCAAATATAAAAACGTTCGTGTTTTTATTTCTTCTATTTGCACACAATTTCGGCGTCAACATTCTGATCCGTTCGAGCTGGATATTTACCAGCAACATTTTGGTTCATTCGAACCGGAGACGAGCTTTTGGAAACGAATTTCTAATTTGTTTTTTGTTTGCATTTTTCAACAACAGAAAAACAACACAACATCCACACCATCCCCATACCTCATCATCCCTACACATAATCACCATCAATATCATCTTCATCAACAAAAACACGCGATAAAAAAAATAATAATAACAAACATAATAATAACAACCAAAACATAAACAAATTCGACGGTCTATTTGCAACAACAAATTCAACGGCCGCTTTACAACGTTTGTCGTTTCGTTTGTCTCTCCGCCTGTCGTATATTAGTCGCGGACGGATTAAGCGCGATCAGTGAAAAAAGAAAAAATGTTAAAAATGTTCGTATTTAATTTGTGGTTTTATTCTAAAAAGTGAGTGGTTAATATTTAATAATTTTTCTATTAAACGTTTTTAAAAAGCTATTTGTGTTATTAATTGAAATTATTAAATTATTTTTAAAATAAATATCAATAATTTGAAACACTCCCACTCACCCTAATACTTGGTTGCATTCTATTAGAATAGCAAAAAGAAAAAAAATAACCTAACGCAAAAATATTTTCGTTTATTTCTTTTTCCACTGATCAACAATACATAATTATATTTACCTACATACGCTGGTTAACGTACGTACGTTGGTTGGCACCATACACAATTATAATTTTCGAAGTTTTGTCGATTTTTTTGGTTAATTTTTCTTGAAAATTAAGCTTTCGTGTAGTTTCTTGGCTACAATTTTGGCTATATTTGCTATTTTTGGTTTTTTTTTATCCATATTTTGTGAGTTTTTGATATATTCTTTGGGAATATTTTGGTAATTTTCGACATTTTTTGGAATTTATTTGTAATTTGAAACAAGTTTAGTTTGTTTTTCGAACAATTTGTATCGGTTTTCAAATATTATTTCGAATATTTGGATTGTTTTAGCAAATTTTAGCTATATTTCATAAAAATTGTGGTAAATTCGTGGGAATTTTGAAAACTTGTTGGACATTTTTGGGAATTTTATTCAAATATTGGAAAATTTGATATATTCTTTGGGAATATTTTGGTAATTTTCGACATTTTTTGGAATTCATTTCTAATTTGAAACAAGTTTGGTTTGTTTTTCGAACAATTTGTATCGGTTTTCAAATATTATTTCGAATATTTGGATTGTTTTAGCAAATTTGAGCTATATTTCATAAAAATTGTGGTAAATTCGTCAGAATTTTGAAAACTTGTTGGACATTTTTTGGAATTTTATTCAAATATTGGAAAATTTGGTCGGTTTTTTAAAAAGGATTGTATTCTCAAAAGGATTGTATTCTCTGTCCCCAA
>NW_026881298.1:0-10804 GCF_032173495.1 Musca vetustissima | reverse complement strand
GAGCTTAGTGTTAAGTGATTGAGTGAGTGACTGACAGATCATCGCCCAAACGAAACGGCTAAAGCTAGAAGCTTGAAATTTTGAGTGTGGGTTGGTGTTGGTGTGTAGGCGTGAGATAAGGCTGGGTTTTTGGAAATTCGAACTAGAAGGGTACGAAAAGTACTAAAATGTACCAAATATGGTACCCTTTGTATTAGGCGAACGGCAAGAGCTAGAATTCTGAAATTTGGAATGTGGGTCACTGATGTAAAGTTAGGAAGATGTACAAAAGCGTTTTTGGAAATTCGTACTAGAACGGTACGAAAAGTACTAAAAAGTACTAAATGTGATACCATTTGTATTTGGCGAACCGGTAGAGCTAGAACTCTGAATTTTGGATTGGTGGTCGCTGAGTGTAGGATAGATGTACCAACGGGTTTTTGGAAATTCGAACTATAAATATCCGAAAAGTACTAAAATGTACTTAATTTTGTACAATTTCGTAGCATATGAATTGATAGAGCTTAAAACTTGAAATTTGGAATGCGAATTAGGGATGAGATGTAGAGTCCATTTAAGGAGATGGTTTTGAAAGCGTGTACTCATGTTTACGAAAAGTACTATATGATACTATATTTGGTACAAATTTAATTTGGAGATACAAATCGAGCTGGAATCCTGAAATTTGAAATTAACATTACCGTCGGAGTGTAGGATTGGGAATGTACGTAGTTTTGGAATTTTTTTTACCCAGTTTCAGTAATTTATATTCATGGGTACTAAATGGTACTAAATTTGGTACAATTTGAATTTTATGCGAACTAATAGAGCTAGAATCATGAAATTTGGAGTCAGGATCACTGTTGGGGTGTAAGATCGAGATATGTAGTGAGTTTTAAAAATTTTTACTAATGTGTACTAAATTTGGTACAAATTGAATTGTGGGTGAACCGATAGAGTTGGAATCCTAAATCTTGGATTTGGGATCACTCTGGGAGTGAAAGTTTGGGTTATGTGGGACGTTTTGGAAATTCGTACTACTGTGTACTAAATTTGGTACAATTTGAATTGTGGTTGAACCGATAGAGCTGGAATCCTGAAACTTTGTGTTAGGATCACTGTGGTGGTGTAGGATTGGGGTATGTAGGAAGTTTTGGAAATTCGTACTACAGTGTACTAAATTTGGTACACATTGAATTGTGGATGAACCGATAGAGTTGGAATCCTTAAACTTGGATTTAGGATCACTGTGGGGGTGTAGGATTGGGGTCTGTAGGAAGTTTTGGAAATTCGTACTACAGTGTACTAAATTTGGTACAAATTGAATTGTGAGTGAACCGATAGAGTTGTAATCCTGAAACTTGGATTTAGGGTCACTGTAGGGTTGTAGGGTTAGGGTAAGTTGAAGGTCTTGGAAATTCATACTACTGTGTGCTAAATTTGGTACAATTTGGATTGTGAGTGAACCGATAGCGTTGGAATTCTGAAACTTGAAATTAGGATAGAGTTGTAGGATAGAGATAGAGTTGTAATCCTGAAACTTGGATTTAGGGTCACTGTAGGGTTGTAGGGTTAGGGTAAGTTGGAGGTTTTGGAAATTCATACTACTGTGTACTAAATTTGGTACAATTTGGATTGTGAGTGAACCGATAGCGTTGGAATTCTGAAACTTGGAATTAGGATCACTTGGAGTGTAGGTTTAGGTTAAGTAGGAAGTTTTGGAAATTCGTACTACAGTGTACTAAATTTGGTACAAATTTAATTGTGGATGAACCGATAGAGTTGGAATTCTGAAACTTGGATTTAGGATAACTGTGGGGTGTGGGTTTAGTAAGAAGTATTGGAAATTCGTACTACTCTATAAAGGTTGGGAAGTGGTGTTGATGTACGGAAATGGTTTAAGACATTCGTACTTATGTGTATAAAAGTGTAAAATGGTACTAAATTCCGTACTAATTACTCTCAGTTGAGTGTGTAGATATGGAATCGTTATAATCGGAATTAGCTTTAAAAAATCGTACTTATTTGTACGAAAAGTACTAAATGGTACTAAATTTGGTGGAAGTTGGATTTAGGTGAACAGATAGAGCTGAAGTCTTCAAATTGGGAATTAAGATGACTGTTGGAGTGTAGGACTGAGCTAGATTATGAAATTCGTACTTATTGGTACGAAAGGTATATGTGGTACTAAATTTAGTACAATTTGGATGTTGCTTGAAAGGATAGAACTGAAAACCTGAAATTTGGAATTAAGATTTCTGTTGAAGATTGAGCTAAAGAGACATCTTTGGAAACTCGTTTTTATGTGTACGAAAAGTACTAAACGGCACTAGATGGATTTGGGTGAACGGAGAGAGCTGGAAACTTATAATTTGGACTAATGGTTGATGTTTGAATATATAATTAAGATATGGAAGCATATTACCTATGTGTACTAAATAGTACTATATTTGGTACAACTTGATTACGTGTGAACGGATAGAGCTGTTGAAGTATAGTATTGAGCTATGGAGACAACTTTGGAAACTCGAATTTATGTGTACCAATAGTAAATAGAATAGAAAATTCACTAAATTTGGAATAATTTGAATTTGGGTAACGGAGAGAGCTGGAAACCAAAAATTTAGAATGTTGGTCATTGACAGAGAGTTAGAAAGAAGGACCAAAGGGTTTTTGGTACTAAATTTAGTGGAAGTGACGGTATAGAGGTAGTTTTGAACATGTATAATTATGTGTTCGAAAAGTTCTAAATGGAATTACATGTGGAACCTGTACGTTTTTGCTAATGTGTGGATTTCGGAAAATAGTGCTTATGTGTATGAAGAGTACTTAATGGTAATAAACTTGATATTAAATGTACGAATAGAGGTGGAATTCAGAACTATAGTACAACGATTTCCATATGAAATATTTTTTTATTCCTGTTCCGCATACGAAGTAGCGGGTACTTTGCTAGTCTATACTAATAAAAGAGTAAAGTGATTGACTGACTGATTGACTGACTGATTTAACGATTCATCAACGCCCAGACGAAACGGCTGAAGGTAGAATCTTGAAATTTTGCGTGAGGGTCACTCTTGGTCCAAATGTTACAGATAAGGCTGGGTTTTTGGAACTTCGTACTAGAAGGGTACGAAAAGTACTAAATGTGATACCATTTGTATTTGGCGAACCGGTGGAGCTAGAACTCTGAAATTTGGTTTGATGGTCGTTTATGGAGTGTAGGATAGATGTACCAAAGGGTTTTTGGAAATTCGAACTATAACTATCCAAAAAGTACGAAAATGTACTAAATTTGGTACAATTCTGTAGCATGTGAATGGATTGAGCTAAAACCTTGAAATTTGGAATGCAAATTAAGGTTGAGAAGTAGGGTCGATATGAGTAGGGTTGGGAATGCGTGTACTCATGTGTACAAAAATTACTACATGGTACTATATTTGGTACAAATTTGATTTGGAGGTACAAATCGAGCTGGAATCCTGAAAATTGAAAGTAACATTACCGTCGGAGTGTAGGATTGGGATATGTACGAAGTTTTGGAATTTTTTACTTATGTGTACGAAAAGTACTAAATTTGGATTTGGGTGAACCGATAGAGCTGGAACAATGAAATTTGGAGTTAGGATCATTGTAGGGATGTAAGATTAGGGTCAGGATTCAGTTTCACAAATTAATACTTATGGGTACTAAATGGTACTAAATTTGGTACAATTTGAATTTTAGGTGAACCAATAGAGCTAGAGTCATGAAATTTGAAGTCAGGATCACTGTGGAGGTGTAAGATTGAAATATGTAGAAAGTTTTAGAAATTTGTACTAATGTGTACTAAATTTGGTACCATTTAAATTGTGGGTGAAGCGATAAAGTTGAAATCATGAAATTTTGATTTAGAATCACTGTGGAGGTGTAGGATTGGAGTATGTATGAAGGCTTGGAAATTGGTACTACTGTGTACTGAATTTGGTACAATTTGAATTGTGGGTGAACCGATCGTGTTGGAATCCTGAAACATGGATTTAGGATCACTGTGGGGGTGTTGGATTGGGTAATGTAGGAAGTTTTGAAAATTGGTACAACTATGTACAAACTTTTGTACAATTTGAATTGCGGGTGCACCAATGGAGTTGGAATCCTAAAACTTGAATTTAGGAAGTTTTGAAATTTGGTACAACTATGTACTAAATTTGGTACAATTTGAATTGCGGGTGCACCAATGGAGTTGGAATCAGTGTCGGAATGTAGGAAGTTTTGGAAATTGGTACTACTGTGTACTACATTTGGTACAATTTGAATTGTGCGTGAACCGATAGATTTGGAATCCTGAAATTTAGATTTAGGATCACTGTGGAGGTGTAGATTTGGGGTATGTAGGAAGTTTTGGAAATTTGAACTACTGTGTACTAAATTTGGTACAATTTAAATTGTGGGTGAAACGATAGAGTTGGAATCCTAAAACTTGGATTTGGGATCAGTGTGGGGGGGTAGGATTGGGGTATGTAGAATGTTTTGGAAATTGGTACAGTTATGTACTAAATTTGGTATAATTTGAATTATGGTGAACCAATAGTGGGTGGCACTGCTGTGTACAAAATTTGGTATAATTTGAATTGTGGGTGGACCGATAGAATTGGAATCTTGAAACTTATATTTTGGATCACTGTGGTGGTGTAGGTTTGGGATAAGTAAGAGGTTTTGGAAATTCATACTACTGTGTACTAAATTTGGTACAATTTGAATTGTGGGTGAATTAATAGAGTTGGAATCTTGAAACTTGGATTTAGAATCACTGTCGGGGTGTAGGTTTGGGGTAAGTAGGAAGTTTTGGAAATTTTACTACTAAATTCGGTACAATTTCAATTGTGGGTGAATTAATAGAGTTGGAATCCTGAAATTTGAATTTTGAATCATTGTGGGGAAGCAGGAAGTTTAGTTATATGGTTGAGGAGGGGAACTTATTGAAATAATGTGTGCTAAATGGAAAATTTTATTAAATTTGGATTTGGGTGAACCTTTAGAGCTCGAATCATGAAATTTGGTACTAAATAGTATCCAAATTTAATTGATGGTCGATATTAATGTGTGGATAGTTTTTTCTGACATATGCAGTTATCTCTAATAATATGTTAATACATTTTTAAATATTTCCTACATTCGCTAACGAAGTTGCGGGCATATGCTAGTCTGGTATTAAGTTATCAATATAGATTCATATCTTGGCATAGCCCTCATATAAGGGCAGTTCTCTATTGCCAGTATATTAAACGTTTTAACCGCATTATCCCATTATAGTGGTAGTAATTTGGCATTCAAGGATATTGGAGGGTAAAACAGATTTTATATAATGTACTACAAATACCAATTTTGGTACTCACAAACATCCACACACTTTTCGTTTCCAATAAAAATACATTTATATTTTGTGCTATTTTAAGACACAAAAAAGTATTCTTTGTTATATTAAGGTGGGTCTAATTATGTTTTATGTGTGAAACAATAAATATATGTGAATAAGATTATACATCGATGTCCCAAAATGTCACATTACTGTCGTACGAAGTAGTATAAGATGGTAAAATATATTCTATTGCGCCTAAGGTGACTTTTATATCAATAATATTTGGCAGGAACAATTACCACCTAATAGAACTTAAAATTTGAGACAATTCGGTTGAAAACCTTCTCCAAAATTCTGACTACTGCGACATCATTTTATGGTGAATATTTCGAGGTGTTGTAAATGAAGTGACAAATTTTATGGTGTAGAGTACAAAATGTCTTTGAAATATATTCAGACTATGTCTAAAATAGGTTTACAAATATTGATGGCAAGTTATTAATCAGCACACTTTCTCCCATCCAATATTTTCACACATACCTATATATCTCGAGATCACCACTCTATTATACATATATGCCAATAACACACACTTATATAAATATACATACATATATGTATTTATATGGTTAGAATTCTTAGTATGTTTTTGACATTGTTGTTCTAGTAAGTTTGTTTTTGTTTTTTGTTCTTTCTCGACTGTCACTCTGACAACAAGTTACTGTTTGTGTTTTTGGCTATGCTCGTACATCTATATGTATGTTTAGATGCGGTGTTGACTTCATGTATTGGAAAATGTCACATGTTGCTGTCGGAACGTCAATTTGCCACATATCAACTCCTGGCAAATATTGTCATTCCAACAAGTCACACAAACACACACCGACACGCAGATACACGAAAATCGTGTTTCTGTGTTAGTGAGTGATCCAATAACAAAATTAAATATCTGTGTAACTGGTAGAATTGGCTGCATGTTATTGGGTACTTGTACTGCGTAATTTAACATTTGGCTGATAGTCAGCAATGATGTACGAAAGAAATTGATTTGACAATTTTATTAAATTTTATGTTGTTGTTTTTTTTTTCTTCCAGATATTTCGTAAAGGATTAAATGTAAACGATTGGGTGAGAAAAGAAAAAAATATTTGTAACTGTATATGTAAGTATGGATAGTGAGTTTTTTTTTAAATACATCTATATTGTATTTAAATATTGGAAAATAGCATATATTAGAATAAATTCTTATTGCAAATAAGAGTAAGATAAATATTTATAGGAATAACTGTAGTAATACCAATACCCATCCCATATTTTAAATATTTGCATAAGTACTGAAAAATATTTGTAGGTTTTTAGAATATATCTGAATATAGTAATCTTCGATTAAAGTAGAGAACCATCAATATTTATATATCATTTAATTGGAAATGTTTAGCACTACTGACTGAGTTTTAGAGTTTTAAGAAAAATATCTTACATATCGTTAGCTAAAATGCAAAAAGGCGTAACTAACAAAAAATTGCAAATTGACTTTTTGAATGAATATTGTGAATGTCAATAAACATGTGTTGACGAAGTCAATTTCAATTTTTTGTTAGTTACGCCTTTTGCATTTTAGCTAACGATATGTTGTTTAAAATATGTCTATGTTTTGGCCTAGTTTATAGAGTGATATAGCGAATTTCAGATGGTATTTAAATTCACAGCCGAAATGACTGTGATTTGGCATTCCGATTTCTTAGTGGGAATACAAATTCAAAAAACAAAAAAAAAAAAACAAGTAAGGAAAGTAGTAAAGTCGGACGGGATCGATTATATGATACCATTCACCACTTTGGGTATATTCAACAGATGAATTTTAACAGCCGTCGCATTTTTGAAGGACCAGTAAAATGAAATTGGACCCATAAACATGTCTTTCTGCAACCTATACTAAATTTTTCATTTGGTCAGATATAGAGTTGATTCTTTTCAATGGGACACAATTATCTAAATCAATTTAAAGCATATATCAATCGGATACCCGTTGATTATTTGGATACATATCTGATAAACGTGAGGAGTTTGATGCACCATTTACTTCAAATGCGAACAAAAAATCTATAAAAGCTATATCGAAATCTAAGCCGATTTCATCGAAACTTGTCATAGAATATCTGCCATATTTTGAGTTCTTGGTGCATCCTTCAGTTAAAATCGGGAGAAAATATGTATGGTAGCTCTATCCAAATTTGAACCGATTCTATAAAACTTTCTTCATGCTAGGTTATATAAAATATATAACTTTGGTGCATATTTTACTTAAAATCTGACGAAACTATATATAGGGACTATATCTAAATCTAAACCAATTTCAACAAAACTTACTACACATTATCTCATAATAACTTCAATAAGTTTTGCCAATCGGACCCAACTGGGGAATTCGGTGCAGCATTTATATCTAACTTAAAGGTTATACTAAGTTCATTACGAAAGATATATGTGGACGAAAATGTATATGGGAGCTATATTTAAATCTGGAGCGATTTTCAGGAAACTTAACACACATCATTCTATACTTCATTCAGTACGATAAGCCAAATTTCGTTCAAATCGAAATATATATAAAGATATATGCACTATTTATCTAAAATCGGACGAGAATATATATGGAAGCTATATCTAAATCTGAACAGATTTTCACGAAACTTAACACACATCATCGTAGACTTTATTCAGTACGCTGTACCATATTTCGTGGAAATTGAAGAATATATAGGGACTTTGATACACCATTTTCCTTAAATCGGACGAAAATATATATGGGAGCTATATCTAAATCTTAACCGATTTTCCCGAAACTTAATACACATCATTCTAGACACAGTTTAGTACTCTATACCAAATTTCGTGCAAATCGAAAGATATTTAGGGACTTCGGTGCCCCGTTTACCTTAAATCGGACGAAAATATATACACTGCGTATCATAACTATAGACGCACCCTTAATTCAATTGGTATGTTAGTTGAGAAATAAAATGGACCCATTAAGTTATTGTTCACAATAAAACGATCAAAAACACATATTATTCAACAAAAATAATTAATTTATTCTTTATGGTTTCGCCGAATTCTGCACTTTCAAAATTGCTGGTGTTGCATAACTATAGACGCACTTTTACAAAATTAGAAAAATTTATTTGTTAAAACTTCAATAAAATAAAATATCTTTTATAAATAATGGGTAGGGCCTCCCTTATTTTGAATAAGTTCAAAAATTTTATCCATCACACTGTTGATCAAAATTATTCGCAAGTCTTCATCGATTGACCGCCATTTATCGAAAATCACTTCTTGGAGGTAAAATACAGTTTGGTATTGGAGGTTTTCGGCATAGACACGTTGAGTCAAGATTCCACACATGTTCTCGATCGGATTATGGTCGGAAATTTTAATATTTTTCGATTTTAACCATACTTGAGTATGTCGACTTTTATGAACTGGTGCGTTGTCCTGCTGAAAAACGAGTCCTTGATTGTTGCTGCTTTCCCAAAGTTGCAATAATTTGTCTTCCAAGACTTGAACGTACTCCATTGAATTCATTCGACAACATGGAAATGTTGCAGAAAACCTCCAATACCAAACTGTATTTTACCTCCAAGAAGTTATTTTCGATGAATGGCGGTCAATCGATGAAGACTTGCGAATAGTTTTGATCAACAGTGTGATGGATAAAATTTTTGAACTTATTCAAAATAAGGGAGGCCCTACCCATTATTTATAAAAGTTATTTTATTTTATTTAAGTTTTAAAAAATAAATTTTTCTAATTTTGTAAAAGTGCGTCTATAGTTATGCAACACCAGCAATTTTGAAAGTGCAGAATTCGGCGAAACCATAAAGAATAAATTAATTATTTTTGTTGAATAATATGTGTTTTTGATCGTTTTATTGTGAACAATAACTTAATGGGTCCATTTTATTTCTCAACTAACTTACCAATTGAATTAAGGGTGCGTCTATAGTTATGATACGCAGTGTATATGGGAGCTATATCTAAATCTGTACCGATTTTCACGAAACTTAACACACACCATTCCAGACTTTATTCAGTTCTCTATACCAAATTTCGTTCAAATCGAAGGATATATAGTGTCTTTGGAGCACCATTTACCTTAAATCGGATGAAAATATATATGCGAGCTATATATAAATCTGAACCGATTTTCATTAAACTTAGCACACATCATTCTAGGCTTAATTAAGTACGCTGTGCCAAATTTGGGGCAAAGCGAAAGATATATAAGGACTTTGGTGCACCATTTACATTAAATCGGACGAAAATATATATGGGAGCTATCTCTAAATCTGAACCGATTTTGCCCAATTTCAAAGGGTTCGTCCTTGGGTCAAATAAGTGACGTATCCCAAATTTCATCCAATTCGAATAATAAATGCGACCTGTACTTTGTTCACAATTTAACATGGACAGACAGACAGACGGACGGACGGACATGCATAAATCGCCTTAGAAAGTGATTCTATGCATATTCTCAAAAGGAACGATGTGTCTATCTCGTTTCCTTCTGCCTGTTACAAACATATGCACAAAGACATAATACCCTGTGAAGGGTATAAAAAACGGTAGGGAAAGTAGTAAAGTGGACGGGCCGACTATATGATACCCTTTACCACTTAGGGTATAGTCAACAGATGAATCCTAACATGATTCCATTAACATGAAAATGGATACATAAACATGTCATTCTGCAATCAAAATCTAAACCGATTTCATCGAAACTTATCACAGGTTATGTTATACTAATTTCAGTATGTTTTGTGCATATCGGCCACATTTTGAGTTCATGGTGCATCATGTATTTTAAATCAGGAAAAAATATACGTAGGAGTTCTATTCAAATCTGAACCGATTTCAAAAGTTTCCACACGTTAGGTTATATTATCTTCTGTACGTAGTGCAAAAATTTGTGCCGATTCGACACACCTTGGTAAAGAATTTATATCAAACTTCTAGATTATACTAACTTCAGTGCGTTATGCAAAATTTGTGTCAATTTTGTGTAAAATCGGACGAAAATATACATATGTAGAAGATATATCAAAATCTGAACCGATTTTAATGACACTTGCCAGAGATTAAATTATATTAACTACAGTTCATTGTACAAAATTGTGGGGCAATCGCACAAACTTTGGGTCTTTAGTTCACATTTCACATTTAAAAAAATATATAGGAGCTATATCTAAATTTGAACCGATTTTTATGAAAAGATATATATAAGATAACGCACATCATTCTAGACCTAATGCAGTTCGGCTATGCCACATTTCGTGCAAATCGACAGATACACCATTTACATTAAATTGGACAAATATATATATATATATATATATATAAGCTATATCTAAATTTGAACCGATTTTTTCCAATTTCAATAGAGTTCGTCCTTGGGCCAAATAAGTGACCTACGCCAAATTTCAT
>NW_026881297.1:0-10987 GCF_032173495.1 Musca vetustissima | reverse complement strand
TTCTCAAAAACGCAACTACGTAATTCTATGCTCAATTTTGTAAGTTGTGCAAAATTTGATGTCAATCTGACTACATGAGAAGTTTGATGCCCTATTTACATGAAATCGGGCGAAAATATATATGGAAGCATTATCCAAATATTAAGCGATTTCAAACAAACATGTCACAGGTTAGGTTATAGTAATTTCAGAACGTTTTGTTCCTATCAGCCTATTGGTTCCTTGGTGCGTCAATTACTTAAACTCAATCTATAATAAAAGGGAGCTATATCTAAATCTGGACCGATTTTCACGAAACCAGGCAGACATCACTCTAGGCTCAATTCAGTACGTTATGCCAAATTTCGTGCAAATCGAAGGATATATAGCGACTTTGGTGCACCATTTACATGAAATCGGACGAAACTATATATGGGAGCTATAAGAAATCTGGACCGATTTCTCGAAACTTGGCAGGCGTCTCTCTAGCTCATTTCAGTACGTTATGCCAAATTTCGTGGAAATCGAAGGATATATAGGGACTTTGGTGCCCCATTTATATGAAATCGGACGAAACTATATATGGGAGCTATATCTAAATAAGGACCGATTTTCACGAAACTTGGCAGACATCACTCTAGGCTTAATTCAGTACGTTATGGCAAATTTCGTGCAAATCGAAAGATATATTGGGACTTTGGGGCACCATTTACATGAATCGGACGAAACTATATATGGGAGCTATATCCAAATCTGGACCGATTTTCACGAAACTTGGCAGACATAATTCTAGACCTAAATGATTAGGCTGTACCAAATTTCGTGCAAATCGAAAGATATATAGGGACCGTTTACATAAAGTCGGTTACATATATGGGAAATTACAAAAATCTTTTAAATTCCTTGAAGTTGAGGTTTGCAAGGTTATAACTCGCGAAATATGAACATATTGCATATAATTTAAATTCAATTCTATAAAATGAAGTGTTCTTGTCAAAATCTTGAAATATTGGTAATAAATAATAAGTTGCGTGGAAGCTGTGATGGTGGTAATGTAAAAAAATGGGTGAAAATGTGTTGAAGCCAACGAGTTTTTTTGTGTTCGTTCCCGATTTGTGGCTAAACTACACAACGCACACACATGTGATCAGTGACTAAGTTGCAGAATACCCCATGGACAATATGGTTCTAATGTATGATTTTTCGATATAATCACTGCATCCACCAAAAATGGATGCTGACATTTTGAAGCCGGATTTTCGGTGTTTTTTTAATTTTTCTTATAATTAGGATGCGCATCCAGACAATAGAATAAACTAATTATAGGATCGTAGAACTCGTGATTCTGCTTCGTTTAGTGTATATCTCATGAATGTGCTCACTGTAGCTTCTTTGCAATTGGGTTCCAAAGACGAAAATTTAGTGCGTAAATTTTTATAAAAAACATATTTTTTTAGTCTAAAATTAAGAAAGTCCATTCAAATTCCGTGGAACCCCGCGTGATTTTAGTTTTTTTACGTGCCGGATCTAATGAGCCCATCCATGTTCAATTCCGCCCATTAAAACGGCGGATATAGGTACCTTGAATGTGGGAAAAACTGCAAAAACTTATTTTGACAAATTCGCGTAAATAATCGCGGTTTTCTTCGAATTAATTTTACATGCATTTATGCTTGTATTGTCAAATTCGCGAATCTGCGTGGAAATAGGTCAAAAATACATCGATACGCGAATAATATGCGTATTTTATCCAAAATTGATTGTGGAGGCACATCCGCGGTTCTTAACCGATCCTTTTAAAATAGGTGTCCTTTTGCGTATTTTCATAGGAGATTACTAAAATCGGATGCGCATAAAAATCGTATGCACGTTGCGTGATTTTTAGCCATTTTTAGGGTTTTTGCATAGTAAAGTGCATCGAGTGGCACACTTTGACCGCTAAATTAAACATTGAAAAATTAATAATTATTGAAAGACATTGATTCGGTTTATACGAAAATCGCATGCGCATCAACTGATTTCAATTAATTCGCGAATTGCAAGCTTTTCAATATTGATCATTTTTATGTATTGTAAATGCAATATATTTAGCCATTAATGACGTCGAAACTCTTATCAGATGAATCTGCCTATATTTAACAATCATCTAAAAGAATTTGCAGAAGAAAGCGTCGTATATTTTAGAAGATTAAGGCAAAACCGTATCCTCTTAACCATAGTAAAAAAATCGAAAATTCAAAAAAAAAAAAATAGTTTTAATTCAAAAATTAATTTATTTTATTTTCCGATATCTTCATGTTTCTATTTGTTTGTCGCGACTATTAAACCGTATTTCAGTGTGATTTGACTAGTATGCAAAGAAAACAATGGTGTTTAAGCATTTGTGAAGAAATTCGCGAATTACAACGAATAGGAATCCATTTAATATATATTTGAAATACAAGATTTAAAACCGCTATAACTTTTGTGCGCAGCATCCGAATTTGTGAACGCGAACAGATTTCGAATCAGCATATTTTTCTTAACCTATGTACCAAAAATCATAAATGTGCTCGCAAAAAAATTTTTCAAAAATTTTTTAATGGAATTTTAAAAGAATTTTGTAATTTCCCATATATGGGAGCTATATCTAAATCTGAACCGATTTTTCCCAATTTCAATAGGGTTCGTCCTTGGGCCGAATAAGTGACCTATGCCAAATTTCATCCAATTCGGATCATAAATGCGACCTGTACTTTGTTTACAATTTAACATGCACAGACAGACAGACGGACGGACGGACATGCATAAATCGACATAGAAAGTGATTCTATGCATATTCTCAAAAGGAACCATGTGTCTATCTCGTTTCCTTTTGCCTGGTACAAACATATGCACAAAGACATAATACCCTGTACCACAGTGTGGTGAAGGGTATAAAAATCGGACGGGCCGATTATATGATACGATTCACCACTTTGGGTACACACAAGGGATGCTTACATGTACAATATCGTATAGATTGAATAGACATGGCATCTTTGGAGGACCATTGAAAGGGAATCGGACGAAGTTAACTGTGCAAAGTTATATATACTTGAACTAAATTAAACCAACGCATACACATACCATTCTGAAATTTATGAAAAATTGAATGTCAAATATGTATAAGATCTATATATCAAGGGCGGATTTGAGCAACCTTGGTATCAACTATTTGGTACAAAATTTTAATGAAATCGGATGAAAATGTATATGGAAGCTATATCTAAACCTGAAACGCCTTTAATCCAATACGCTATACAATACTTCATGTAAAGCGAACGCACATAGGCTCCTTCATTTACACCATTTGCTTAAATTGGACAAAAAGATACGAGGAGCTATATCTACATCTGAGCCGATTTCAACAACAAAATATCGTGCAAATAGAATAAGTGCACCATTTACATAAAATATGACTAAAGTATATATGCGGACTATATATAAATCTGAACCGATTTCAAACCATACCCGCTGCAAATTTCGTGAATATGGGGCAAACATAGACTCATCGATGCACCATTTACATAAAATCGGACGAAAATATATATGGGAGGTATATCTAAATCTGAACCTATTTCAACAAAACTCCTCATACATAAATCTGGGTCTAATTCAGTACTCAGTGTAAAATGTTGTCTTAATCGGACCAATATTGGCCGTATGGTGCTCCATTTATATAAAATCGTACGAAAAGATATATGGGAGCTGTATCTAAATCTGAACTGATTACAACAAAACTTGGCATACATCAATCTAGCCCTAATTCAGTACTCTGTACAAAATTTTGTCTCAATCGGACCAATATTGGGAGTTTGGTGTTCAATTTACAAAAAATCGGACGAAAATATATGTGAGATATATCTAAATCTTTAATCGTTTAATCAACCTATTATAATCGATTGGTGGTAACAAAATGGAGATTCATTATTTTTATATGAACTATATTTGGTTAAATATGCAACACTTTGTTGCGATTTTAAACGTAACTTCATAATGCCTCTCTCACTACTACTATTTGCAAAAAACTCTAGTCGTCGCTTTTCACAATCCTCCCTAGATACCAAATTTTTATCATTCAAGAAATTTTGCTATGCAGGAAAAAGATGATAATCGCTTGGTGCCAAGTCCGGACTGTATGGCGGATGCATTGAAACTTCCCAACCAAGTGTTTGGCCTAGTCTTGTCCTGGTGGAACACGATACCTCTGCTGTTAGCCAATTTTGTCCGTTTTGTGTCACTTGCTATCTTCAAATGGTCCTGTTGTTGACAGTAGAGATCAGAATTTATCGTTTGGGTATATAGAAACAACTCATAATAAATAATCCTCTTCCAGTCCCACCAAATGCATAGCAGAACCTTCCTGGCCGTTAGTCCTGTTTTGGGCACCGTTTGATGTGCTTCACCGCTATTTGACCACGATCGTTTTCGCACAGGTTTATCGTATGTGATCCATTTCTCAACTCCAGTCACCATCCGTTTAAGAAATGGGTCTCTCTCATTCCCATCTCATCTCATTTCACAAATGAAAATTCGATCCATGCTATTAATTAATTGATGTGATACCCAAACATGGAGCTTCTTTCTGAATCCACCTTTGTATAAATGGTTTAAAACTGTTTTATGGTCGATTTTTAGCTCCTGGGCGATGTTACGACTGCTCACATGCCGGTCAACTTCGATCATTTCTCCGATTTTTTCGATATTTTCGACGAATTTCTTTCCCCCAACCTTTATATCTATATATATATATATATAAACTACAACATATAGGAAATTTATTAGATTTGTGGTTGTATGATCTTCTGAGCAAAGATCGGTTAAATGTGGAGAAGGACGATGAAAGTATACGAACATCGATTTCTCTTCTTTTGGGACCGTATCTAAAATCTTATGAACAAACTTTTTGTAAAAAGTTTGAAGGTGAAGAAATCTCGTTTTGTGATATTTAATTCAAGGTTCAAGAAAAAGGACAAAAAGATGTACAAGGACTCGAGATAGAAGGAGGATATATTTAAAAAAAATATTCGTTATTCGATTTGACTGAAGACAAGTTAGCTCAAAAATAAACTGAAATACTGCATACAAGAATATACATGTTATTCTTCATGCACTTTTGAATTACCAGCAATAAATTCTTCACGCCATAACTTAAAAACCCTCAGACCATGAACTCATGGTGAAGGATATAAAGAGTTCGGCCTGTTCGAACTTAACGATGTTTTTATACCCTTCACCACAATGTGGTACAGGGTATTATGTATGGTTCCTTTTGAGAATATGCATAGAATCACTTTCTGCCCGTCTGTCCGTCCGTCCGTCCATGTATTTTTGTTAACAAAGTACAGGTCGCATTTATGATCCGATTTGAATGAAATATGGCACAGGTCACTTAATTGGTCCAAGGACGAACCCTATTGAAATTGGAGAAAATCGGTCCACGTTTAGGCATAGCTCCCATATAAGGGTACCCCCAAATTTTCGGTATTTTGAAGTTCTTGGGAGCGTTTTTTAACTGAATTCGCTGAAATTTGGTACTTTGAGTTCTTTTTGGAAAACAAATCTCCCAACCAAAAATTATAAATAAAGGTCAATTTTTTCGGATAGCCCCCATATAAGGGTACCACCAATTTTCGGTATTTTGGGTGTTTTGATCGCATTTTTCGACCGAATTCGCTGAAATTTGGTACTTTGAGTTCTTTTTGGGTAGCAAATCTCCCTACCAAAAATTATAAATAAAGGTCCATTTTTTCGGATAGCCCCCATATAAGGGTACCCCCAATTTTCGATATTTTCGGGTTCTTGGGCTCGTATTATAACTGAATTCTCTGAAATTTTAAACATTAGGTTCTTATTGGGTACCAAATTACTCCACTAAAAATTATAAATATAGGTCTAGGTTTTCTGGTAGTCCCCATATAACGTTACCCCCAAATTTTTGGTATTTTGGGAGGTTCTGATCGTATTTTTCGACCGAATTGACTGTAATTTAGTACATCGAGTTCTTATTAGGTAGCAAATTTCTCCACTATAAATTATAAATCTAGGCCAATTCTTTCGGGTAGCCTCCATATAAGGGTACCCCCCAATTTTCGGTATTTTGGGATTCTTGAACCAAATTCTTTTTATACCCTTCATCACACTGTGTCTTTGTGCATATGTTTGTAACAGGCAAAAGGAAACGAGATAGATACATGGTTCCTTTTGAGAATATGCATAGAATCACTTTTTAAGTCGATTAATGCATGTCCGTCTGTCCGTCCATGTATTTTTGTTAACAAAGTACAGGTCGTATTTGTGATCCGATTTGGATAAAATTTGACACAGTTCACTTATTTGGCCCAAGGACGAACCCTATTGAAATTGGGAAGAATCGGTTAAGATTTATATATAGCTCCCATATATTTTCGTCCGATTTTATGTAACTGGTACAACAAAGTCCCTATATAATCTTCAATTTGCACGAAATTTGGCATAGGATTCTGAATTAAGCCTAGAACGACGTATATTAAATTTCGGTTCAGATTTAGATATAGCTCCCATATATATTTTCGTTTAGATTTCGATATTTTGCTTTTAATTTATTTACATAATTTTATCCCATTGTAACTCTATATCTGACCACAATTTAGTATAGGTTGCAGAATGGCATGTTTATTTATTAATGTTAGTTAGGATCCCATCTATTGAATATACCCAAAGTGGTGAAGGGTATCATATAGTCGGCCCCGTCCGACTTTACTACTTTCCTTACTGGTTACTTGTTACTCAAATGAAACCATATTTTCGAATATGCATTGAATAATTTGTAAAATGGATACGGGAAAAGTTTTGGATCCGGAGTCGAGTTATTTTTGCGTTCAACTAATCATTTGCTTGTGGGACAATATTTTTGTATTGCCTCACTATTTAATCGAATTATAAATGATCTTTAACTTTTAGAATTATCATATCGACGACACGGTAATTATCACATTGGAAACGGGCCGATAATTAAATCATTCAATTTATTTGTAATTTATTACATTTATGTAAAGTGTCTTCATAAATTCCAATTCAATTAGCAGCTATTTCAAATATAAATAACAAATTATGGCAATAAAATATAATTGTTACTATTTTAGTTTTTCCAAGCTAACATTTGCAAATAAATTAATAATTAAAAGAAAAGTAAAAAAATCATTTCAAATTGTGAAACTAATTAAACTACAAATGCAAGTGCAAATAAGCTATGCAATGCTAATTTGAAAATATTTTACCTATTTATTACTTTTTTAAGGTGGTATGAAAACGCATATCAACTGGAACAAAAAACATGAAATATGAGTAGTTAACGAATAATCTCAACAAAAGAAATAAGAAAATAAAACAGAAACAAGTGTAAATACTTAATGTAATAAAAGTGCAAATACAACAAAAATACAAAAAACCTCCATACTGTGCAATACCCAGAGCAATATTTAAACTTTCAATGCCAATGAAAAGAAAAGAAGAAAAAACAAATAAAACTTAACAAGACCATTAATCCCCAAAAACTATTTCCCCCCACAATCGCC
Source organism: Musca vetustissima (assembly GCF_032173495.1). Classification (NCBI taxonomy): domain Eukaryota; kingdom Metazoa; phylum Arthropoda; class Insecta; order Diptera; family Muscidae; genus Musca; species Musca vetustissima. The sequence continues at coordinate 3,431 of NW_026881297.1, read as the reverse complement.
GTTTAAATGATTATGCATGGTACTTGGTATAAAGGACCACAATTGGCTCATACACATCATCATCACCATCCGAGTAGCAGTGTCCCAACCTCAACTACCGCACCAGAGTATCATCAATTTCGTTCGTATCCCACATTTGTGGTTGCAACACCGTATCACGAATCTCCGACACCCTTTGAAAAGACATTTCCAAGTGCCGCTTCAACTCCACTACTTGTTGAGGGTAGTTACAATGGACCCACCAGTAGCATTTCTGCTGCTGCTGTTGGCTCCAATCAATTGACTGTTCTAAGTCCGACAATAAAAATCGAACAAACCTATGGTGAAACATTAAACGGCGGTGTCGATGATTACGCCTTGAATTTGGTCGATTGTTCTGTACCAGCGGTGGATAGTGGACATTTTAAGGTGAGTCTGCACAAATTTTATTTTATTTGTAGTATTTGCTAGGGTATACGATATAGATTATTCGTATAACCCATTTAGACTTGTATATGGCACGCATAAGAAATCAAGATAGAAACGTAATAAGTTTTGAGTATATACTTTAAATTAATGCTTGAGTCTTTTCAAAGGGACTCGGTTTCAATTATGTCAATTTTTTTCTTTTGGAGTTGAATGATCCAAGTTTTGCAATGAAAAGGAAAGTCAAGGGAAAGACCTACGGACCCACCATGAGCCGTACATTAAGCGGCTCATCAGGCATATTGGGCTACATGGCTTTACAAAGGTCGTATGTTGATAACTTGTATATATATTAGAGTTGATGCGAAGTTGTATCTGCGAATTAAATTCAAATTTATCAAAATTCGACATTTGACTTCACTACTACTCTTTAATGGGGGCTCCTAGGATCCTTTTACGATAAGACCTTGAATATACCGAAAAAGTCTTGAGAAAAAAGAAGATTTCCTAATAGAGGCTATTCGGTTGAAAAATATGTGCCAAATCCCCACAATACCGAATATGAGGGCTAATCTGAAACTTGGGCCAATATCAATAATGTTTGGTATGGAGATACAATAAGATGTGCTAAAACAAATTATAACCAATTCGGTTGACACATATGTCAAAAATCTTCTAAATACAGAATATTAGGGGTACCGTTATAAGGGGGCTACCCCAAAACATGGGTCAATATCAGTGTGTGCAATTTAGCACTTTTAGTGCTAGATTTAACACTAGCACTTTTTATATCCTCCACCATAGTATGGAGGCTATATTAATTTTGTTTTTCCATTTGTAACTCATCGAAATAATAATTTTCGACCCTATAAAGTATATGGGCAATATTGTCAATTTTTTTAACAAAGCTGAAGCGGAGGTTCACCCTTTATAACTCGGGAATTACTTAAGTATATGAAAAAAGTGAATAGTTTTTGTGATTAAGCCACTCATTTCACGGCCTTTGTGTCAAAAAGTGATTATTTTTATATATGTCAATTTTTAGGCGAAATTTGGGTAAAATAGCATAATAACCCCAACATTTTTTTCTGAAATTTCTTGTATAAAATTAAAACCAGTGAGCGGAGCAGTAATGGGGAATACCTCCATATTAACCCAAAAAGGAGGTAGATTTGATACCAATTACGATTACAAAATACCAAATTACCGCAAATCGGGTGTTCCGTTACAAGAAAATGTGACCTCTATTTATAATTTTTAGTTGAAAAATTATATTAAATTTCTGTTGAAAAGTACACTCAAGAACACCAAAATATCGAAAAGTGGGGTGTACGCTTATATGTGGGGGCTATGCCTAAACGTGAAACGATCCAACTTGATCTTCCTGCTAAAATTTATATAGAGGAAAATACTTTTTAAAAGTTTTTTTTTTAGTCAGTAAATTGTTGAATTTTCTGAATTTAGTACCAAAGTTGAATAAAAGGTCATAAATTACTTTTCGTCCAGAATTTAAAACAAAACAAATGTTTTCAACATTTATATTTGATAATTAAAAATGGAAATTTATTTTGGCCCGACGAGCTAGAGGAAGTTATGCAAATGTGGTATAGGTTGGTAATGTGGTATAGTCACTTTTTTTGTAAACTGACATTTTTAGAATAACTGAAACATGTTCTATAGTTTGCTGTCCTCAAAAAATAAGATAGCAATGATCTGTTTAATTTATTTAATTCAGGTTGAGAATCAGTAGCAAAAATTAAAATTTTCATGAAATCGACTTTTTTCGGTTGAAGTTTAAAAATAATTTTTTGTTTTATAGATGTATTTTAATCTTTATTAATAAAGCATTAAAATAATTAGTAAGTATTAAAAATGTAATAAAATGCGCGATTACACCATATATTTACCAATTTAGGAAAAAAATAAGATATTTCTTCAGTAAACACAAGTGCAGGTAATGTGGTATACCTTGAGTCTGTATGAAAAAAAGCAAGCCCAAGACGAAATCTCATTATTTTTTGAAACATTTGTCCTCAACGAGAGCCTACCATGAACCACAAGGATGAAAAACAAAGGTTATGCGTCTTAATAACTTCTCCATACAAAAATTAAATATTGCAATGTGAACACATTATTATATAATCAAAATTAAAGTTCCACTTAAAGTATCCATTAAATATCTTAACAGACATAAATCTCGATCTAATTCACATTCATTAAAAACAATAAATTATATAAGATATCAATTGGAAGTGAAAATTATAGTATACCACATTAACATCATATGATATACAAGGAAAGTAGTAAAGTCGGACGGGGCCGACTATACGATACCCTTCACCACTATGGGTATATTAAGCAGGACTATTAGCATGAAATTGCATGAAATAAAATATGTGATATTTATATAATTGTGAATCTACGTAGATCTATCCATAAAGTATGTAAATCGACTTCAAACAAATATAAATAGGTCATCCGTTGGGCTATGTCTGTACTTCTAGAAAACGCCACTATATAATTTTTGATTAGTGTGTACCAAATTTCGTGCAAATCGAAAGATATATAAGGGACTTTGGGGCACCATTTACATGAAATCGGACGAAACTATATATGGGAGATATATAAATCAGGACCGATTTTCATGAAACTTAGCAGACATCATTCTAGGCTCAATTAAGTACGTTATGCCAAATTTCGTGCAAATTGATGAATATATAGGGACTTTGGTGCACCATTTACATAAAATCGGACGAAACTATATATGGGAGCTATATCTAAATCTGGACCGATTTTCACGAAACTTGGCAGACATCATTCTAGACCTAAATGATTAAGCTGTACCAAATTTCGTGCAAATCGAAAGATATATAGGGACTTTGGGGCACCATTTACATGAAATCGGACGAAACTATATATGGGAGATATATCTAAATCAGGACCGATTTTCATGAAACTTGGCAGACATCATTCTAGGCTCAATTAAGTACGTTATGCCAAATTTCGTGCAAATAGATGGATATATA
>NW_026881296.1:0-10898 GCF_032173495.1 Musca vetustissima | reverse complement strand
ATGATATATAATGCTTTGAAAATTCAATTAAAAAAAATTATTATTTTCCAAATATTTGAAGAAAAACTAAATTTTGAAGAATTACTTTGTAGGAATTTTAGACCCCTGCGTTAACTTGATGGAAAATGTTTCTTTAGAAAAGTTTGAATTATTTTATCGCAGAAATTGAAGACCCAAAACATGATGTGCCAGTATTAGAATGATTGCAAATTTCTCACGGGAAGTCTGAAGAAAGTTAAGAACAATTATGAAGAAATTCAGTTTTTTATAGAAACAGATGTATTGCCGCCTTGGTTTAGAATCTTCTGTGAATGAAATAGCTGATATTTGTTTTTGATTATAAGTCTCCTAGGTTATACATATAATATGAAAAGAGTCAGATCCTCTGGAATGTGAATGTTGTGTGGTCTTACGTGATAAAAATGTAGCATAATATGCTCTGGTCTAAAATCAAAAAGATTTAATTGCCTGTACTCTAATTTCTGTGGCAAACGGCTTGAGGATCTTATTCCTTCTTTTTTTGATTCACGCAGTTTGCAGGGGCCATACCCTCATTCTACGTAAAAACAAGTGTTCTTATTAGCTTTGCCATTTCCAAAAAAATGCTAACCATTCTAATCGGTTATCAACTTCAAAATTTAGCTATTGACCATTAATATAAACAGAATCTGCAAACATCTAACCAAACATACATATTGTTTTCCTTTTTCAATTGATATTCGTATTAGCGACGAATGGTGTTTCCCCATTTTTTTTTTTTTTTTGCTTTTTGATACAACATTTCAATTTGACATACTTATCTATCATACATATGTCTGCGTATACAATATTGTATATATTGCGATGCATATATAGTATATATGCCACCAAAAGAAGGCCAACAGACCAAAAATATTTATGTTTTGAATCAGCAAACAGCAGCAGACACCATAGTCATTCTGTCTGCTTGCCGGGTGTATGTATGTCGTACGGTGTACATTCCCTATCACAACAATATTCATTTATTATGACGTCACAAATATCTACCGTTAAGCCATTAAGAAAGGTTAATAAACTTGAACGCAACAACAACAAAAATAATAATAATGAAAATAAATAAAAAAAACAACAACACCAACAACCATAGGCAAAAAGTATTATATTGAAAGATTTCAAAACAAGCGCAGCAACAACGACAACAACAAAACTGCTGCCATATATAATAAATAAACACCCAAACTTACCTCTCCATCATCATATAAATTTATTTGTATGTAGCGAGAGATGTGTGTTTGTGGATTTGTATTTTTTTCATTTCATTTCATTTCATTTTTTTCTGTTGATATTATTATGCCGGTGTCTTGCCTTTCTGTTATTGTTTTTTTTTTGTAAAGTAGACAGCGGCAGAAAATAAAATGCTAAACCTCTAAAGTGCCGTTCGTGTTGTGTCGTACCTTCAATTTAAATATATAATAATACAAAAACAACTACAACAACAACAGAGGAACATTGTAAATTGGTTAGTCGCATACCACACTTTGTACTTATTCACAACAAAAGCAGCAGCGAATACAACAACAAAACGAGAAAAAATGCAAACCATAAAAAAAACATTGAAAGAAAACAGCTGATATTAAAAACACAGAATGGAAGAGGTTTCAGCAGCAACAAGACAGACGGACGGATGGTCGAGTCAACCATAATAATAAAAAAAAAAGACTTATAAGGTTGTTAGGCCGGCATGAAAAACAAGATAGAAATGAAAAACCACCACCACCACTGCCACCCAATGCATCTCCTGCCCAACTCTTGCCTTGGGCATACAAAAAACAAAAAGAAAGAAAATCGTCTAGTGCTATTAGTCACAAAATAGCATTTACTTTCTTCATCCTCTGCTATGATGATGATACATTTGAATGAATTTTGTATGTTTGTAAATATGTATATTGATGTGTAAGGCCCCACCATAAATAATACATTTAGAACAGAGAACTGAACACAAAGTCAGGGCGGCAACAAGTATGCAAAATAAATGTGGCACACTTACACCACTACCACCACAATGGCCGGTATTTATTAACCTACACCATCATCACTTTTTTTGTTGCAGGTTAGTACACATTTTTTTAGTTGTTGTTGGCCAAAGGGCAACATTTTTTTGTTGATTTGAAACCCACTCTCATAGGTAAAGTAGTGGAAACATCTTGAGGAAATGTAAGGTTTTGCATTCTGAATTTCTAGGAGAATTTAGCACAATTCAGTATGACAGTATGAAGAGCTATCATGTGCCCTTTCAATTTGGGCAGTAGGTGTTGGCAAAGAGTGATCTAATCCTGCAGTGACCTATTTGTTCCCTAAAATGATTTTTATCTCTCTCTTACTATGAGGTAACTACGAAGAAGTTCTACGGCGTGTGAACTCTGGCCACATATTTTTGAAATCCTGCATCCAGGTTCTGTTCATTCGAATTTTGTCAATGAAATAGCCAATCGGAGGATGTACAGATTTCTCAATCGGTAGATTGGACAACTGCGAACCCCTCGAATAAGCTCATCGGCTATCTTATTCCCTTCTTTGTTGCTATGTTGAGTTTATAGTATTCGACTTATGGGGACCTCCCCCATTCTCGATTTTAAATTTTCAAGATTTTCATTGGGCTTTTACACATCGGGCTGAGGTGACAGACATTAGCCTAGTAAGACTCGGGTCGTTTCGGATCGGAATCCGAAAATTCCAGAAAGAGTACATGTCTGGCTCTCGTATGAACTAGGATTATTAACCTCGTACAACAATTAACAAAATGGCGGAACTTTGATTTTTTTTTTGGAAAAACGCCTATTTTTTACAACAAAGTTAAAAAATAAGGAAGTTCTTCATCGATTGACTTTATCCTAGTTTCTACGATTCTTAAAACACGGCTTCGAGAAAAATTCGTTTAAAGTTTGCGTATCACTCTTGCCGTCACTTGATGCTGACACAATAAATCGACTATATCTTTAAGGGTTCTTGAAATTTTGTAGGGACATTCTTGAATCCGAAAAGCTAAATACATTTTTTTCCATTTAGGGGTCCCCTAAATGGATTTTATTACAATAACATGAAACATGTTTGGTTTTCAATTTTGACTTACTGCCAAAAAAATATAAAAATGTCTAGAAACAAATACAGTACTCCGATAAAACAGCTAATTACCAGTGATTGTGGAAATAATTTATCGCAGAAAATTATTTCAGAGATATATTCCATTAATAAATTCGTGATTTCCAGATTTATAAATGGATTTTGTGCAATTATATCAGTAGTGACAATTCAGCACGGAGGAAGACTGACAAAGATCATCACTTCGTACTGATTAACAAATTGTCATAGCAGTAAAAAAAATTCCATTTAAGAGTTCAACGTAATTTGTGAGGCGGTTATCATTGGATATAACCCCAAGAACAGATCGTGGACGAGCTATGGGTATGGCCTACATACATGCCCGGAAACTATCAAGAAAGTTCTTTTTTATTTCTGAAAAAAAATCGGAAAGCCAAATTGCCTTTCGCAATTTGAATTTGACTCAGTGAGGAAATATTAAGCTCTCCGATGTATTAAAGTTAAATATTGAAGATGCAGATATGGAAACAAATTACCCTAAGAAAGTCTAAAAATAAAAGGCTCATGTTATTGGGCTGTTTTTATACCCTTCACCACGCTGTGGTACAGGGTATTATGTCTTTGTGCATATGTTTGTAACAGGCAAAAATAATTGAGATAGACCCATGGTTCCTTTTGAGAATATGCATAGAATCACTTTCTAAGTCGATTTATGCATGTCCGTCCGTCCGTCTGTCTGTCCATGTTAAATTGTAAACAAAGTACAGGTCGCATTTATGATCCGAATTGGATGAAATTTGGCATAGGTCACTTATTCGGCCCAAGGACGAACCCTATTGAAATTGGGAAAAATCGGTTCAGATTTAGATATAGCTCCCATATATATATTTAACCGATTTAATGTAAACGGTCCCTATATATCTTTCGATTTACACGAAATTTGGTACAGGCTAATCATTTAGGCCTATAATGATGTCTGCCAATTTTCGTGAAAATCGGTCCAGATTTAGATATAGCTCCCATATATAGTTTCGTCCGATTTCATGTAAATGGCGCCCCAAAGTCCCTATATATCTTTTTATTTCACGAAATTTGGCATAACGTACTGAATTAAGCCTAGAGTGTTGTCTGCCAAGTTTCGTGAAAATCGGTCCAGATTTAGATATAGCTCCCATATATAGTTTCGTCCGATTTCATATAAATGGTGCCCCAAAGTCCCTATATATCTTTTGATTTGCACGAAATTTGGCATAACGTACTGAATTAAGCCTAGAGTGATATCTGCCAATTTTCGTGAAAATCGGTCCAGATTTAGATATAGCTCCCATATATAGTTTCGTCCGATTTCATGTAAATGGTGCCCTAATGTTCTTATATATCTTTCGATTTGCACGAAATTTGGTATAACGTACTGAATTGAGCCTAGTATGACGTCTGCCAAGTTTCGTGAAAATCGGTCCAGATTTAGATATAGCTCCCATATATAGCTTCGTCCGATTACATGTAAATGGTGCACCAAAGCCCCTATATATCCTTCGATTTGCACGAAATTTGGCATAACGTACTTAATTGAGCCCAGAATGATGTCTGCCAAGTTTCGAGAAAATCGGTCCAGATTTAGATATAGCTCCCATATATAGTTTCGTCTGATTTCATGTAAATGGTGCCCTAATGTTCTTATATATCTTTCGATTTCCACGAAATTTGGTATAACGTACTGAACTGAGGCTAGAATGATGTCTGCCAAGTTTCGACAAAATCGGTCCAGATTTAGATATAGCTCCCATATATAGCTTCGTCCGATTACATGTAAATGGTGCACCAAAGTCCCTATATATCCTTCGATTTGCACGAAATTTGGCATAACGTACTTAATTGAGCCCAGAATGATGTCTGCCAAGTTTCGAGAAAATCGGTCCAGATTTAGATATAGCTCCCATATATAGTTTCGTCCGATTACATGTAAATGGTGCACCAAAGTCCCTATATATCCTTCGAGTTGCACGAAATGTGGCATAACGTACTTAATTGAGCCCAGAATGATGTCTGCCAAGTTTCATGAAAATCGGTCCTGATTTAGATATATCTTCCATATATAGTTTCGTCCGATTTCATGTAAATGGTGCCCCAAAGTCCCTATATATCTTTTGATTTGCACGAAATTTGGTACAGCCTAATCATTTAGGCCTAGAATGATGTCTGCCAAGTTTCGTGAAAATAGGTCAAGATTTACATATAGCTCCCATATATAGTTTCGTCCGATTTCATGTAAATGGTGCACCAAAGTCCCTATATATCCTTCGATTTGCACGAAATTTGGCATAACGTACTGAATTGAGTCTAGAATGATGTCTGCCAAGTTTCGAGAAAATCAGTCCAGATTTCTATATAGCTCCCACATATAGTTTCGTCCGATTTCATGTAAATTTTGCACCAAAGTCCCTATATATCTTTCGTTTTGCACAAAATTTGGCATAACGTACTGAATTGAGCCTAGAGTGATGTCTGCGTTGTTTCGTGAAAATCGGTCCAGATTTAGATATAGCTCCCTTTTATTATAGATTGATTTTAAGTAATTGACGCACCAAGAACCAATAGGAACAAAACGTTCTGAAATTAGTATAACCTATCCTGTCACTAGTTTGTTTGAAATCGCTTAATATTTGGATAGAGCTTCCATATATATTTTCGCCCGATTTCAAGTAAATTGGGCATCAAACTCCTCATGTTAGTCAGTTTGACATCAAATTTTGCACAACGTACAAAATTGAGCATAGAATTATGTAGTTGCGTTTTCTAGAAGTACAGACATAGCCCAACGGATGACCCATTTATATTTGTTTGAAGTCGATTTACATACTTTATGGATAGATCTACGTAGATTAACATTTAGATAAATATCACATATTTTATTTCATCCAATTTCATGCTAATAGTCCTGTTTAATATACCCATAGTGGTGAAGGGTATCATATAGTCGGCCCCGTCCGACTTTACTACTTTCCTTACTGGTTTTTTTTATGGAGTTTGAAATATTTGCGAGATCTATGATATAATGGATCGGATTGTTTATACAAATGTGTTGATAACGCTATGGCTCCTTGTTTGGGTGTTTCAGCTTGACAATAACCACCAAACATACACAAAAACGATGTCAAAGATTGGTTGAGAGAGTTAAAAATCAGGAGTTTGTAATGGCCAATACAATCATCAGATCTTTATCCTGTAGAAAAATCTTTGAAGCATCATAGATAGAAAAATCAAAAGAGGTTCACAAACAACAAACAGATATGATCTCTTCCTAAAGCTTCAGGATGCAAGGAACAGTATACCACCTAAGGATCAAATTGAGCATTTTATTGATTAAATGCCTCGTAGTAATGAAAAATAATGGTTATCCTGTCGATTGCTAATTTACTTATTTACAAGAAAAAATTAAAGATTTGCTTTAGTTTTGAACATGCAAATATGGGGTCAATTCAGTTTTCCATAGAATATTTTTTTTTTTATTTTAAAATAAATTTTGCGTTTATATTTTTTGTTATTTGAAAACGAAGAAATTACCCTCTTATTTCTTAAAAAAAATCACTATAACTTTATAAAGTAATAGGTCATGTATTCAGTTTGAGATTTCAGTTGCTTTAGTTTTGGCCACCAAATATCAATTTTTGATCCATGGAATTCCAAATATGTGCCAGAAGTTTTTCGTATAATAGTACCAAAAGATGTGTGAGTTCTTTTCCAGTATTTTGCCAACCCATTACACTCGAGGAAGTTAAATGTTTCGCGGTAAAGAAGGTTGTTTGTTGACATAGGTCCTTGTTTTAATATTTCTATTGAGGTATTTGCAGATTGCGTTTGGCCAAAAATAAACACCTCTTTTTTTGCTTGTTTTCGCTTTTTTTCTGTGTCACACCAGAATCAACAAATAAATCTCCATTTTATGTGGAACATTGAAAGAAAATTTGTGCCGGTTCAAAGCAAACAAACATATGAACATAGTATTACGTATATAATAATAAAAAAATACGCGACATGTCTGGCATTTATTTGACGAGGGCTTGTCTGTTGTGTTTTTTTTTGCACGTTGCCTTTGGTTAGGCTGTTGGTTAGGGCTGTTATTAGATAAAAGACTGGCGGTGGGATTTTTATTAAAAAAAAGAACAGCATAACAACCTACTTACAGAACATGAATGCATTCATCCACAGAGTGACATACATATGTATATAAATAAAGGATGGAAGTATGGCCTTTAAAGAGGAATATCCTTTTTTGCGCCATTTCTGTTTTTGCAATTTCGGTTTGTCTTGCTGGTGGATAGAAAGGAGGAGGAGAAGGAGTGATGGGAACATTGTATTCATTGCATGGGTCATAGTGGGTCTGGCTGGCTGAATACTGGATGGCATGCCGCGTAATGTTGTTCTTTTTAAATTCTTGATTGTTGAAAAGACCTTTTGGGCCCAGACAGACAAATATCCAACTGGCTGTCTTACATATATATAAATATGTCATGCAGACTTTTCGCATTCCAATAACAAAGGAACAGCAGGCAAACAACCAACCAACCAGCCATTCATTCAATTTCTACTCATTCATTCATTTCATTCTATAGACAATTTTACTTATATATGTAGGTTGTATGTGTGTCAGTCTGTCTGTCGGTATGTTTTGTATTATATTTGAACAAGTTGGGTTGTTGTTACTCTATATAGATAGATGTATGTATATCATTTTTTGATTCATTTTATAGTTCAAATAATACTATGTGAGAATAAACTCATCTAACTATATACGGGGTACATACATATCTACAACAAGTACCCCCAATGTTTGTTTATATATCAGCGTCATCTGCTGGTCTCGTTCGTTGGTTTGTTTGTTTTTTTGGTTATATCTGTAGCAATCTTGGAAAATAATGAATGAACAAATTGCTGCTACTGCTGCCTTTGCTGCTTGACTATTTTGTTTTCCCAGACTTTGGTTTATGATAGTAGTCTGGTACTGCGTTGTTGTTGTTGTTACTATATTGACTGTCGGCTGTGTCGCGTGCCATTCTTTATTATTTATTATTTTATTCTATTTTCATTATTGCAAGTAACAACATGTTTTTTTTATTATTTATTTTTACTTTTATTTGTGATAAAGTTTTTTTTTGTTTTCTGTTTATTTGTTTTGATTATTACATTCTTGTACATAGGTATGCATGTATGTAGGCATATAGTGTTTGTGAATAGAACTATAAAGTTTTAAGTGACATGAATGGGAGGCAAATGTAAGGAGGAGCTTAGGGAATACAATATGAAATAATTATTGTTCAATATTCCCATAAGAAAAATCGAACTTCTTAGACACAAGTAGTCCTTTGTTATGGGTAGTCAGAACTCCAACCCTGTTTGACATTATTAACATAATCTAATTAAGTGGAATGAGAACATAACAAGCATACGCCATGCATACCGATGCTATGCAATTTACCAGGAATTGGCAAAGATGTTATCGGTATAACTAATATACTAATATTGCCGGGTAGAACAAATTATTTATTTTAGCCATGTAGCCATGTAGTTGTAACAAAGCTACGTATCTGATTGGTATCTTTTTTATTTACCAAAATGCCGGTGTCTTCTGCTAATTAGCGATGGGCACCTCCAGAGTAAATCTTCAATTGTTTCCACCTCTTCCTCACATAAAAAGACTAATGCTTCGGGTATTCTATGTAAGAAGATCAACCTTAGAGGTCTTCTATATCCGCTCACGTTGATGACTTCTATGCAAGAACACCTCTTGAAGTCTTCTATATTATTAAAATTCTGTGTTTCCAGCTCTTCCTCACATAGACGGCAAGGGATCTGACTGACTGCTGGTCAGCTGTAATGATTCCCACAATGTTTTTTATCTCTCTCTCTCTCTCTCTCTCTTACTATGAGACAGCGAAGAAGTTCTAAGGTGAGATAATTCTGGCCAGATGATTTTTGAAATTCTGCATTCAGATTCTGTTGAACATCTGTTGCCGACTACCTCACAGTAGCTCATACGGATTTTTGCCAATAAAGTAGCCAATCGGAGGTTGTACAAATCGGTAGATTGGACGATTGCGAACCCCCCTTGAGCAAGTTCATCGGCTATCTCATTCCCTTCTATATAACTGTGTCCTGGCACCCAACATAATTTAACCATTTGTCGTATATTATTGAGAACATCACTGCAATCACGAACCGCTTTTGACTTAATAGTGCACCACTTTAGTGTATTTTGTTGTCGGCAGTAAGTGTTTTGACTATCTCAGTCGCTTTCGAGATTGACAGGATTTCTGCCTGAAAAACCTTCCTCCATATTCGACCCGTCTGTAAATATCAGAGGTAAGGAGCCACTAGACCAGGATTCCCTACTAAAGCGGTTTCCCGGAGCCTCAGAACACATCTAGCAGCCTGGAATTTAAACAGAGAATCCAGTGGTTGGAGATTCCAGATTGCATTCAAGGCTGTTTGTGGGGTGCTTTTAAGCACTCCCGTTGTCAGGATCGAAGCCGATCGTTGTACGGCATAAATTTTAGCCAGCAGTATACAAGGCAACCATATGTAAGAATGAGGAGTATGTAGCAGGTCCGCAACTCTGGCCTATAGAGTTCTTCCAGGAGTATAGTCCTATTAGTCCTTTCTTTGTGTATTCCTCAACAATCTTTTTCCACTTTAGCTTGTGGTCGAGGATTGTACAAAGGTATTTGCTTCTAAGGAAAGGGCTAAAGTAACTCCACCCAAGGATAAGTTACGTTAGTAGACGTTCCACTCGTTTGCCACTTGGCCATTGTGATTATCTAGAAAAGTAAAATGGAGATGAAAAAACCACATTTGAAGTCATCAGCTGCAGAGGCCAATAACAGGCATTTTGCTTTAAAAATAGTAATATTGTAATTTTGGAAACTCGCAAATTCATTGTTGAGAAGGTACATACGGACACCTGCTACACTTTTCTGGAAATTTACTTTTCTGGAAATTTATTTCTGTATATGTACATTGATATTGGTTGTTTGGAAGACCTTAAATGATCATCATCATAACATATCACATTTTATGAAATTAAATTCATTTGAATTTTGTTAGAAATGTATTTTTATATTTGGTCACATGGTCGGGGAGTAGTGAAATGCCTGCACTCATGCCACCACAACCATGGCCAGAGAACCAAAATTCACTCCTAGTTGTACAACCATTCATTATTGAGACATTAATAGTCAAACAAGTAAAAGAAGAATTTGGGAAATGGCAAAATAGAACGTGTGCCGAATAGGTCTCTAGTCACATTCTAGATACATAAATATATGAACATATATACAAATAAATGTGTGGCATGTATGTGTGTTTTGGCTAACAACTACTGGAAAAGATAGTAACACAACAACAAGTGGATTCCTCCAGAGAGTGCAGAAAAGGAATGACAACTATACAAATTGAATGAATTTTCATGTAATATAAATATATTCCATATATATATTATGTACATACATACCTACAAATATACATATATTTTTGCAAATATTATATATGTATATAATATTGCTGTTGTTGGTTTTTTTCTTCCTGTTATTGTTGTTACTGTGGTGGTAGTAGTGGCAATGGTGTTGTTGTTGTGGGTATATATGGAAATGTAATTGAAGCAGCACTACCGACTACTACTGTTTTGGTTTTGCAGATTGTGAATGGATGGATGGATGTGCCTGCGTCGCATGCCTGGCCTGCCTTCTACTTTTTGTTCCTATGTCGTCATCATTGTTGTTTCCCGGTGCTGCATCTGATGTTCTAAACATATTCACTTTCATTTG